>NC_043981.1:5265000-5560000 GCF_902150065.1 Myripristis murdjan | reverse complement strand
GTGATGGTAGTAGCATTATCATTAACATAAGTAATGACAGCAATAGTACTAGTGGTAATATGGAATAATGGAATAATTCTTCCTTTCAATATTTCAGATGTTTTTCATTCATTCATTTCAAAAGTGAAACTTACATGACTTGGTTGTTTTCGTCATACGCAGCGATTTTGGTCACCTCCCAGTCGCCCGAGGTCAGGTGACGAACCTCGCTCTGCTCGCTGCGCAGCTGAAACACAGGAAACAACTGGAATTACCACCACCTTAATTGTTTGTTTATTTATTATCCACTACTCAGCACCTTACTTGTTTAGCTTATTTTGTTTTAGTATCCATCACTCAGCACCTTAACTGTTTATTTATAAGAAGTGGTGATTCCATGGGGCCGAAAAAGTGTCGGACAGTTGCCGAATCCCAGTACCGGGCGTCGGGTTCTGCCACTTGGTTTTCCTAGTTCCATGGTTTCAAGCTTACCCTGTTCCATACCACCTACTATCTGTATATTTCATTTTTCATATTTATTATTTCATCGGTATATCTTACATTTCTTACATTTCAACACTTAAACATCTCATATTCATAGGTTAGTTTATTGTATATACTTAGCCCTTATTGTTTATGTATTTCGTATATTTAGTCTCTATTGTATATACTTTTAATTATAATTTTAATTTTATTTTATGTTTTTTATTGATGATGCTGCTATAACGTGTAAATTTCCCAGTTTGGGATCAATAAAGTACACCTATCTATCTATCTATCTACCTATCTATCGAATTATAAGAAAAGCCTACTAAAATTAGTTTTTAAAGCAATAACATGAAACTTTTTTTTTCTCCAAGGCAGTGAAGCTCTCCCTTTGCGCATGCCGCCTGGCCTGCATTAGAAAATGTATTTATCGGAGCCACGTCTCAGTAAACAGACCTTCATAAGGCATCTTTAACCAATAAAACCTTCACACATTTTTGAACAATCAGTGGTTTACGCTTTTAAATGATCCCTCCCGGCTGTGTTATGAATTCCACCAGAGTTCCGATCAAGATACACCCACAAGCACTGTGATTGGTCCGAAAATTTCTCATTCTCTAAAACAGTCTTCATATACACAATGTAGGCATGAAAGCACAAGATCACACAGGTTGCTGTCATATAACATGTCTTCTTCACTACCGCCCGTCTCCTGTGCTTCAGAAAAGTAAGAAAGAGCTCGAAAGAAGGTGAGAAAGAGAGAGAAAAAGAGACAGAGAGATGTCGAGGGAGACAAACAGAGACGAGGAGGTGGAGGAGGAGGAGGAGGAGGTGGAGGAGGAGGGAGTCCTTTCAGAGTCACCTTTTTGGTGAACATTGTGATGTGGTGGAAATCTCCCTGACCTCCTTGTTTCACCGGCAGGGTCAGGAAAAACCTGCTCCTGTCCTTGGAGAACAGCGGCTCTTGTCTCTAGAAAGAGAGAGAGAGAGAGAGAGAGAGAGAGAGAGAGAGAGAGAGAGAGAGAGAGATTGTAAAGGTGACATACTTAATGCATGAATGAGTTCTGCTTTATTCTTCCTCAACATGGGAACATGTTTTTCTGTGAGGATAATGTATAACTGGAGATGTATAGAAACAACATCAAGGTCATATAGAACAATATGTAGCAGAAGGTATTTATCCATACAGATGGATTTACACCTCTATTATATGGACAGCTGGGCAGAAGATAGTAAAAAACAGGAGGTAGTAATAAAAAAATATGATGGGTCAGTGTCAAGTCCTGCATGTGTCAAGATGGAGAGTTCCCCCCCTTTTCTCTCTTTTGTGTTTTCTTCTTTTTAATATATTTTGATTATTGCTGAGATTTTCTACTCCGCACTTCACGTTGCTTATGATGAGCAACTGAAATAAAAGCGAGAAAGAGAAGCACCAAATTTTATTTGAGCTTACCTGGTTGGAGAGCCATGTTTCTGACGTTTCCTCGTGCCTCTGAAACGAAAGAAAGAAAGAAAATGGAATTTGACCTTCGGCGCCGTTACATGCGCTCTGGAACTGATTCACAAAAAAAAAAAAAAAAAAAGAAAAAGATTGTTCTTCATTTTTGAAAAGCTCACCCACTTGCAGCTGAATAGTCAAATAGAGAGCCCTGCACCTCCACTGCCTTTAACTATGAACACACACAACTGAAAAAAGGGAATTTGTAGGTCTGATCTACTGCTTGGAGCACGTCCACATTATTATTATTATTATTGTTGCTGTTGTTGTTATGATTGTTATTATTATTTTTAACAATGAATATGTCCAACCTCTCCATTGATCAGAAGAAAAAATGCTGTCTGACTGAGGCTGGTATTTTTAATGGCATTCAATAATGTGTTTTATTAAAATGTAAGCAGTGATTATATTTGAGAAGCTGTCAAATGGTGAGTATTATATGTCTTTTTGGCAGGAATAATAATAACGCAATACTTTCCAAACACAAAACTGAGCACATATTAGGTTGTAAATCAAATAATGTCCATTTATGATCATTTATGTCCATTTACCACAGACCAAATTATCCTGTTGCAATAAAGAAATATCTTATGACTAAAGGCAAAAATATGCGTCCCGATCTGCACTCTAGCCCTTGATTATGGATCATCCTCACCTTTTTCAGATGTAATTTCCAGACAAAAATATTGTATAATCTTTGGACCAATACGGTAAATATCCATCTGATCTAAAATCAAACATCAGGATCTTGCAGCGGTCATGCAAAGCTTTCAGAAGACATCCAGCTGGTCATCTGTCATGTATTTTGTGAATCTTTGTTGAAGGCTAAAAAGATGCAATACCAGGAGGCACCAGCAGGTCAGCTCAGAAAAAAAAAAAAATCATTAAATTGGTAAAATATCTGAAAAAAACCTTGCATTATAGTAGATAGCAGAAGTTTGTCTTTATGACGTGACACTACAAGTCGCAAACTGCCATAAATTTGTAATACAACTACAAAACCTGACTATTTTTTGCCAAAATGTGGTCCAAACCTTAATACACCAGCTTCCTGCCAGCTCCCTTGGAAAGCACTGACCTGCAGGCAGGCTCCGGTGGTGGCGTCACACACCGTCAGCAGCGAGGCGTTCTGCGGCCGGTTGAGCCAGCGCACGGCCAGGTGAGTGTCACTGATCCACTTCACCATGATGACATAGAAATCCCTGGACACAGAGAGAGAGGAGCACAGACGTGATTGGGGATTTTGTGTCTTTATTGTGTGTGTATCGTGCAGTGTGTCTGTGTTTATGTGTGTGTGTGTGTCACCTGTGCTTGAGCTGTTCAGGAGGCAGCAGGTCTTGAGTGTGTGTTGCTCCAAACAGGTTGACCACCGACAGCTTGACTGCAGGGTTAGTCTGGCCGGCCTGGAGGTGACAGAGAGAGAGAGAGAGGCAAACTTCTTCTCAACTGACCTCGAAACACATTCGAGAAACTGAAAATTAGAAAATATGAGCAGGAGAACTCATGAAACTGGAATATTAGTTTGTCAATAAACAAATGATGTGATCAATAGTGATGGGAGCACTTTAGCATGATCGACCTGGTGTGTTCAGTCTCATTACACTGCAGCTCCAAAGCGGCTTTTGGACTCTGTAAAATATCTATCAACCTGCAGAAATGTTACCCCTGCTGTTCTTAGAAGGGAAAGAGTAACGCACATCAAGGGTAATTATGACGTGTTGATCGCTAGAAATAGACTTGGAAAGGAGGAAAAAAGTCCTGCACATTGCTGCTGCATATGTATTTCTCTTTCATTTGGATACTGTTTGAGCCCCAGGGCCTGAAGATGAAATGAAACTTTTTTTTTCTGTATCCAAAACCACATGTTATTTCAAAAAGGACAAAAAAACTGTGAATTCCTTTTACTGACTGAATAATCTCACTATTCTAAATAAGATAATAGTCTGATTAATCTCTTTACATGGGTTGCGACAATTCATATTCCCATTTACATGCTACAGAGCACAGCTTGATTGAGCCTGGCTTCATTCATTCATTTTCAAACCACTTGTCCTTATTTGAGTCCCTAGGTGCTTGAGCCTGGACAGATCACCGGTCTAATATTAATCACAGAAAATATTCAGCATGAAGTGTGTTTACACCTACATACCTGTTGAGTTTTTTTTTTTTTTTTTTTTTTTTTTTTGCAAAGTGATTTTCCAAAGTGATCATGGCTACAATATGCTTCAATAGCCACACTAAAGTTGGAACACCAAAAGTAAGACAAGGTTCGGACGGACATTAATACGACCATTACAGTAATAAGACCATGTAGCTTTGCATCGCCAGGTCAATTCAAAAATGTGATGGAAGTATGGAAACTCTATGCTCATTTCTGATTTTCATGGGATCAATTGCTGCAGACAAAAATGCCTCTGGACGCAACTGGACAGGCCTCCAACCAATCAGAACAGCGTGTGACATAGCGCTGAGCGACCGTTGAGCCTCAACAACACTCCACTTGTTGGGATTGGCCTCAATTGGGCCAGGTTGGCTAGAAATGTGTATGAACAGGTGTGCTGAATACGGATTATATGGTCATTTCTCATTTCAGGTATTGTCTTAATGAGGTTAATATTGGAATATTGCTCTCCATGTAAAGGTAGCTATTAATCATGACAGGAAAACAAGTTTAGTGGAGCGAGTCTAACCTGAACCTCTCCAGAGGAAGGTCAGTGACTCATTTCTGCCCCGGCCAAGCCATCTGGTTTTCGTCCCTTGGTTTTATCTTCAACATTTGCAAAGAAAATAAAAAAAAAAAAAACAGCCAAAACACACACAAATGGATGCGGCGCACACGTTTCCACGTACTCGGGATGGTAATTAGAGAGGAGAACAGAGGAAACGCGCTGAAAAGCACGCCATCTGTTTTTCACCTTCAGTGGCGAGGACGAGGGCTGAGTTTTTCTTTGAAACCTCCGAGACTAGACCTGACCTGCCATCCATTAGTGAACCGCCTATTCCACCCAGCGCCGCTGTGGCCCGTGGTAGAGTAGAATAAAGTCTATTTCACATTCTACTGAGTGCTCTTCACATGACCTGGAGGGCACTTCAGGCAGCAGGCACTCCAGCAGTGTAATGGTAATAGTAAATTTCATTTAGTGGAGGCCTGCGGAAAATATCCATCTCATCAAGGCATCATTGCGTCATCTTAATTTTTTTTTTTTTTTTTTTTTATAAAGTCAGTTGAGTGAGATAGCTGTATATAGTCTCATATTTAGTGTTAAAATCCAAAAAGGTAAAAAACAATCTGCCAGTGGGATGAGATAATCCCACTTGTTTCCAGTGCAGTTTCACTTGTTTCAGGATTAGTATAAATAATAAGTATAAATCTGTTGAAACAAGGCAGAATAAGGCAGATTAGCTCATTAGGATCAAGAAAATGACACTTAATTCAAGAAAATTCTAGAAACAAGTTGATTTGTATTGGAAACAAGAGGGATTATCTCATCCCACTGGCAGATATTTTCCCTTATTTGAAGAAAAAAACGATGGAGATTTCTTATCGTGTTAGCTTTATGTTGTATGGATTTTCTTAATCTTTATATTCATATTTTGATAATTCCTGAAGGAAACAAGTGGAATTATTTTAAATTTTTTATTTTCCCTTAACAGAATCATTAATTTGTTATGGGAAAAGTAACACCAGATATCCTCATTATGCACTAATTCCATAACTTCCAGCATGCTTGCACAGTTTAAAGGAACAAAAGATCTTTTCTCGTCTACAGAGACAGACAGGGAAGACTGCGGCAGAGTGGAAACCTCGCCAAATGAAACACAAATTATTTTGATGGATAAATTGCACTAAGGATAATATAATGGAATATATCTTCTTTTTTGTATTTTTGGTGAACTGTTCCTTTAACGCAATACATTTCAAAGCATCAAATAAGAGGCAAACATTTACCACTTATCTAGTCCCTCTTCCTAGAATAACCATGTGATATTGGCTTCAACAGCCCAAAACGGGACAGCGGGTAAGGACTTCATTTCCCACAATGCTGCAGCAGAGTCTAGCCTTACCATGGGGTACGGGTACTGCAGGCCGCGGGGGTAGGTGCTGCCTGTGAACTGGGGCAGGGCCATGTTGGGCACCAGGGTGTCGTTGATGGTGAGGAAAGCCAGTCTCTCTCCATCGGGCGACCACCAGTGAGCCAGGTGGGAGCGCAGGATCTCCTCTGACAAAACAAACAAACAAAAAAAAAAAAAAAATTGCAGCTTTTAATTCCTTAACACAGTGTGGGTGAAACACGAAATGAAGCTTCTTTCTACTGTAAGACACTCTGCATGACAGCAAGAAAGTTACACTTAAAAGTAGATGCAAATAAATAGCAGAATATAAACATTTCAGAAGAAAGCAATAAATAAAAACAACTATAATGCTGTGCTCCCTCAGCCCTTCATGACTCGGTGTACGTGCTGATTTAACGAATCCTAATAGGACTGTGTGCCGAGTTTTCATCATCATTCCGCCTCACTTCTCCACTTTCCTTCCCCATTATTCCTCCACTCTGCTCTCCTGCATTTTTGACTGCGGCGGACAACAAAGACAAATCGCTCTCTTATACTGTAACTGTAACAATACAACAATAAAACATAAATCGCATGCATCCTAAACAACTGATGACCAGAAGTCTGACTTCATGGCCACTTCATGGAATAACATTTTTTTAGATTGTATAAAAGATTTGAACAAGCACAGGTCTATTATTATTATTGTTGTTGTTGTTGTATCATTATTATTGTTAGTATGGACGACTTTAAGTTTTAGTATCAATCAGTCAATGACATTTTATGACTGATTTCTTTATTTGTATTATTTATTTGTCTTGCATTTTGGGAATATCGTTTTTTTTTTTTTTTTTTTTTTTTTTTTTTAAACCATACAAGGTTTCAACTCACTACTACTACTACTACAAATAATAATAATAATAATAATAATAATAATATAATAATAGCTATTCACATCCAATTCAATTCAATTTTATTTATTTATATAGCTCAGAATCACAAATTTGTTCCATATTCTTATTCTTATTTTTATTCTTATTCTTGTAGTAGTAGTAGTAGTAGTAGTAGTAGTAGTAAATATGCTGTTATTATTTATTTTCAATTTGTTTGATTATTAACATGTATAAATAAAAGAAAAGAAAAAAAAACTTTCCTAAACTGGGCGTGGAACAGGAGTGCAGCAGTAAAATGTAGAAACAGGTTGAATCTAACCTCCTCAGGTGCTAAATCTGTCACACTGACGCATATGATTGTGTCGCTGTGAGTGTGTGTGTGTGTGTGTGTGTGTGTGTATGCTGCCAACCACACACACCTTCATATAACCAGTCAGCCAGCCCGTTGAAGATGACACCCTCCAGCCCGGAGGAGGTGACTCTCAGCGAGTTGCTCTTCACGTCCGACTGGTAGTAGATGTTGTTCTCAAAGATGTAGATCTGAAAATTCAATTACAATTCAAATTTATTTGTATAGCATCAAATCATAACAGACGTTATCTCAAGGCGCTTTACAGAAACCCAAATCTGTGGACCAAAATCTCCCCCCGGCGCAAGAGAAACACTTAACACTTAAAAACACACACCATCCCACTCGCCGCTGCAAGCTCACCTCCCGCTTGCTTCCATTCCCTCTAGAAAGGCTATTAGAATTTATTTTATTTCCTGTATTTTGCTATATGCATGTTGTCCTGCTGTTTTCATCCTTGTTGGGCATTGTCATCCCTCGCTCTTTGTCACAAATCTCACTCGCATCTTTGCTTGTCCTCTAAATTTGTTTTGTATTTTGATTCCCTTTCAGATGAGTTTTTTTCCCCCTCTCTTTCATAAGCTCCTTGTTTATCTTTCTTCCATCTGCTTTTTAATATTTGCCTGTGCAAACACATAAAGCGTGACAAGCAGAAATGACCAGAATCAACCGAACAGCAGGAGTGCCACATCCTGCATGTTCACCACTATCTTTCCAGGTAAGAGATTCGTTTTTCTCCTGATGAGGATTCGTGTGTCGTCGTTTGTTTCGCGGCTTTATTGTTGTTAGACCTCATGCTGAGCTGGACATGGAAAGTTCCATGAAATCCACCAGGAGGATGGAGGTACCGTCACGTGGACTGGAGGAAAGGAAGTCGCATATATACATATATTTTAAGAAACTGTTAGTGGCACTGCTTGCTTGCTGTATTTTCACACAAATTACAGCTAAATTCATCGTAATAGCGTAGTTTTTGTGGAGAAAATGGACCATTTAGGTGACAAACAGCAAAGTATCACATGACTCCCTTCCCTCCATGATCAGAGTGGCACTGGTGTGAGGTCAGCGTCCTGCTGTGAGCATGCATAAGGAGGAGAGTCGCACTGGTGACGTCAGCGTTTCACCATTCGTACTACAAAATTTTCAAAAAATTCCACTTTCAGTGATCAAAAACATCATATTTGTGTAGACAGAGGGTCGAAAAAGAAAGAAAAACCTGCAGTTCGAGACACAAATACAGAAAAACACGCAGATGCACTGGCAGACACACACACACACACACACAGCTCATGGATGTAACCACGGCCTACTGTATGTGCCAAATACTGAAACAATGGCGTCACACTTGATCCTCACTGGACAAAATCCCTCTGGAGAGAGAAGGCAACGTGAAGTTATAAAAAGACAGAGCGAAGGCAGGGAGACAGAGAGAGAGACAGAAGAGGAATAGAGGGACTAGATCATGCGAACACACACACACACATTTTTCACACACACTTGTACAAACTCACCAGCTGTTGTCCTTGTCTTCCCCAGGCTGCGTGCTGTAGCACTGCATTGTGAACCTCAGGAGGGTTTAGCTCCCATACTTCCCTGTTAGACACACACACACACACACACATTAGCACCACCACACATTAACACCACCATCTGTTGCTGAATGCATGATGCCACGTTGTGCGTGCATCAGGTGCCTAAACCACTTTGCTCATGAAAGCATCAGAAAACGTCTGGAAGGTCGACACACATAAAAACATGGAGGAGGAGAGGAAACGGGCTCACCTTGTGTAGATGTTGTAAACGATGTACGACGCGGTGTAGGAATATCTGTACATCTGCAATGACAGTGCAGCCCGTTAAGTGACGCGTGGGTTAATCGATTACCCATAATCACCTGAATCATAGCAACAACAAGAGGTGAAAATGGTACACTGCAAAAAAAAAAACTCCATCTCAGCAACTCATTAAGTCTCATCTTCAGCGATAAAATCCAGAATTCCGCAATTTTCTCGAATCAAACATCATTTTCTTGATCCTAGCGGGCTGATCTGTTTTATTCCGCCTTGTTTCAACAGATTTATGCTTGCTCTTAGAAAAACATGCTGAAACATCCATTGGAAACAAGTGGGATTATCGCATCCCATGAGTGGATTTTTTCCACTTGTTTGAAGAAAAACAAGATTTGAACGCTGAGGATGGGACTAAAAGACTTAAGATGGAGCATTTTGCAGTGTACACAGAGAAATAGCAGCAAATAAGTATGGATTGTGGCATTATTAGGGTGTGCAAAATAACAGCAGGACTTGCGGAGACACAGACACGAAGAAGAAAAATGTAGACATAAGTATAACTGAAGACATAAATGTAAAAGTACATGTAATACAATATGAAAAGATATAAAATAGACATATGTATGTGGTATGAAATCAATGGACCCACTGTGCAAGGATCAATTTCTATGCAGCATTTAACAAGAGGATGTGAGATTCTCAATAGGGCAGACATGAGAATTTACAGCAGCAGTACATAATGTGCAATGGTGCACTGTATTAACATTAACAAATCAATTGAAGGCCATATGTCTAGAGAGTGGAGACGTGCATTGAAAATAAAAGCTGTGGCCCTTGTCAATGGAGCACATTCACTTAAGCCCTTGCTGCCCACACTACAACACACAGCCCAGGACCAGGGTGTTTTGACTTGTATGGGCCTGTCTGAGACTTGTACCGCATAATCCGTTTTCGGAGTTTCTTGTCAAAAATACGCCCATAACAACATACACAGGTTTGCGAGACAGGGTGCCGTTCCACCAGGTCGACGCTGTACAAGAGCCCCTGTCTGCTCAGTTTTTAATTCGAGCAAATTGTCATCGCTTGTCTCTTGTACACAGCTATAAACTCGCTGATCCATGAACACCAATGAGACCTTCAAATTAATCACCAATATAATCCTCTGTACAATCCATTGTAAGTAAAAACACTGAAGTAAAACAGTCAGAACAACCTGAAAATGTAGCCGCGAGTGGCAGTAACACAGGATCCAGGAACAATAAACAGTCTTAAACTAAATGTGAACTTTTATTGCCTATTAATCTGGTATCCACAGAGGGCTGAGTCAAGGGTAACTGAACTTGTGTGTAGATTCTTGAGGACGTTTCACTTCTCATACAAGAGGGTTCTTCAGTTCTGACAGACTGGGGAGTCCCAGGTGTCTAACCTGTGTGGAGACGTTCTCCAGGTCATTGATACCACTGCCCTCAACTCAACTCTATGTGGAAAACCACGACCTGGATGACGGAGAACCTTCACAGACACCTTTCCAAGCTAAGAATGGTACTGGTACACACTAAGAATGGTACATGAGTATGAAAGAGTGGTATCAATGACCTGGATAATGTGTCCATACAGGTTAAAAACCCGGAACTCCCAACCGGATAGTCAGAACAGAAGAAGCTTCTTGGATGAGAAGCCTTCAGGAATCTACAAACAGCCATCAAATCAACCGTCCTTGGAATACCATGACTTGGAGGAGAACCTTCACAGACATTTTCATCAATTAACCCCTGGCTTTACAGACACGTTCAGGATTGGTTAAATATTTAGTTCTACGGAACATTTTAAAAGATACTGTCACAACTTTTCCCGATTTTAAAATCCCCAAACATTCGATTAGCCACGATCTCATCGCGGGAGTCAGATCTCCAATGGTGCCAGAGCCATCTCATTGCTCAGAAAATTGTTACACACTTAGATAGCATTCCGGCAGCATTCAAAGGGTCGATCTCAGCAAGTTCACTTGAGTTTTTCAGACAAATGGAATGACGTTTATGACGGCGGAGGTCTACGAGGACAATCTGAGCCACTAATGAAACACAGCACCATTGTACTGTTTTAACTGGCCTTCTCCACTACCAGAAGATGTGGCTCTATCTGGACTGTGCGGTGGATTGCTCCTCATGCATTTCAGTGCAAAAAAACAAAGGGTATAATGGGTATTTTCTGCTGCACTGCGAAAAAATAAACCTGGAGCACAATCGATATCCCTGCCACAACTGGCAAAGTTTTTGAGGGTAAATTGAAGGAATGGCTGCGTTTTTAAAATGGCCTTTCACAGTCTTTAATTGGCTGTCAGCATCTGGCGAAAAGCATACTCCTTAAATCTCTTTTTTTTTTGCAGCAAACATTCTTCAAATCCACCGGACTCAAGCCAGAGAAGCCCTTAAGCCAGGATGTTGTTTTTATTTGGCGAGGTGTTGGCTTCACCAAATATCAGAGACACTATAGCCTCCTCCTATGTTTTTCAGCTGGTGCAAGAAATCTAAACCGGTCTTAATCCATCTGGCGGTAAACAAAGCTAAAAATCAATGGGAAAACCTTGACTTTCAGAAGAGAAGAAAGCCTCACGGTGGAGGCTGACACACACACACACACACACACACACTGACACACACACATAAGAAGGCAAACAATACAGAAACAGAAAGAGAATAATTCCACACCTGTTCAGAGCAGGTGGTGCAGTTTGTTGTGTGCATTTGTAATTGAGTGTATGTCAGTCTGTGCCTGTGTGTGTGTATGTGTGTGTGTGTGTGTGTGTGTGTGTGTGTGTGTGTGTGTGTGTGTGTGTGTGTGGCAGTGTTTACATTCAGTGCAGTGTTAAAGCAGTATCCATGCATCACACCTCCAAGCTGAAATCCTGAGCATCCAAATTAAAGGCGCACTATGCAAAATTGCCAAGGGTTGACTGAGGTGAAGAAAATTTAGACTCATCTAACAAAAAATGAGAACTGAGCATGAAATCTGATGGCTGAGTCTAGATAGTTTTCACCTTCGATAAACCTCACTGATGCTTATTCCACATTTTTTTGGTCAGTTGAGTCTAAAACAGTCCTCTGTTTAAACCAATTTTGCCTTTAATCTGGTACAGGTTCAACATCGATTCCAATTTATTAACCAAATGCTTTCACAAAATGTTCCAACAAGAACAAAGACCAAAAATACAGTATTAATAAAAACAAGAAGGAATGAACACATCATAAATTTAAAGATATGACACCTCAGCTTTTGTTTGATCACATTTTTTCCTTCATTTTCTTCATTCCTCATTTTAATTTCTCATTTTAAAATATTCCAAACGGAACTTTTCTCCTTCACTTTAATTTGAAACTCACCTGTTTGACATCGTAAGCGAACAGGGCATACTTCAGGTCGGGGGAGAGCGAGTATTTCACCACCTTGAAAGCCACCTGACCAAAAAAAAAAAAAAAGAGGAAAGGTGTGACTGAATCGTATCAGAATAGACAGCCCATCCACTCATTTTTCTTGATTTCATATGAAACTAAGGTCTATAGCTATGTTTCCATCCAAGTGTCAATAGAATTTTATGCCAACATCTGACATGAAATGAGAATTAGATTCATTTCAGCTGGGTTAAAGCAAATAAATTGCTTCTTGAATTATACTTTAAAAAAACGGCCATGAGAAAAATGCAGTCTTTGAAGAACTGATTGGTACTGTGCAGAGTCTTATTAGTCTTCAGTGTCAGCTAATGTTTACCGAGGTAAAGACAGAGGAGTGAAAACATTTCACAATTCCATCTGGTAGCATGTTAATGTTTTGGTTCTGGGACATGGGATTAATTTTTTACAACAGCCGGTATCAGCTCTAGGATCTGTTATTTGGCTATTTTTTTTATAATCGTTTCAAGGTGTGAGTCATTTTCTACTTTACACTGTAAATCCAAAACAGTAATGTCTTGCACTTTGTTCCCCTGCTTTTTGAGGTGAGCTCCCTCAGTCCTTTAATCTTTATTTGTACAGCTACTTTCTATAGTAAAACTATAAAAAAACACACTCTCTCTTTGCTCAGCTGTCTTAAATGCCATGCTGACTGTAGTGCAACTTTGAAATGTCTACAGAAAGAAAAAAACAAACACTGCTTTATTTTTTTTTAATACTGAGGTACCACTGGGGGTATCTTGGGGATGCAATGGGATGCTGGAGTGGAGTTCAAGGTGCATTAGTGAAAATGAGAGCACAGGTGTCAGTGTGCTCAGGTGCATTCTTGAAGCCACTCATTGATGCTGGAACCATTTGTGGGATTTAGACTCCCTTTCTTCCTGTTCTTCTCCTTTATTTTTTTTCCTTCCTCTGTCTTGTGGCAGAGATCTTAGTTATTTTATTTAGGACGGAAGGCTCCTCGGCCCTTTTTGGACTTTTCCAAACTCTTCATCTTGCTCTCCAGAGCCTCCAGCGGCAGAGCCAGATGTTATTTGGAGCTTAGCCCAAACCTAAGGGGTCCAGGGGCATGATGATGCTGTATCAGTACCACTGGGGGAAAACTAGATTGAGATTGTTTAAATCACTAGATTCAATTAGTGCTCTTACCCCTAAGTTGCAGTGCCTGATAGGTCTCAGTTATGGGACTTTCAAACTACCGGGCCACCTCTGCTTTCCTGTTTTGTTACCAGAATTATTTGAGGGGGCAAGGCGAGATTACCAAAGCTCATCAAATCCCCATCAAATCCCCTTATGCAACCTTACAAAACACAAGCTATTACCTCTCTGCAAAAGTCCCTGCTAAACAACAGGAGGAGAGGAAGAAGGAACTAAGCTGAGTCATGTCAAAACTGCAAAAATCTAAATGTTAACAAGGCATTTAGTTTAATTTTCAGTCTTAAAACTTTCCACTTGTCTCCAGAATGATCTTGAATTTTCTTGATCGTTTTGGGCTGATCTACCTTATTCTCCACTGTTTCAACATATTTATATTTATTTTCTGAAAGAAATCCCAAAACACATGAACCTGCATTGGAAACAAGTGACTTACAATATTTTAACAACAACAAATATGAGATTAAATGACTTACTAAAAGCAATTTTTGCTTTACAGAGATGTTGAGAACTGTAATTTTTTATTATTTATTTATTTATTTTTATTTTTATTTTTTTTTCAGTATATGAGGTAGGCAAGGTTGAGGAATGCCAGCCTACATGTAACAGGATTACTATTGTCTTGTGGGATTACACTGAAACAGCTCTGAAGGGAGATTACAGGCACTGATCTAATTTTCATGTCTTGAAATACAGCTTGATTCTAACTGCAGATTTCAATAGTGACGTCATTCATTGGCTCTTTCGCCTCAAACGCAGCGTGGGTTTTAGAAGCAAAGGTAATCCAAGGGAATCTGAGTTGGTGTAATCCAGCGGATAATTTCATTGTGTTGCAGCTGGCAAACGGTAATCTGAAAGGATCTGTATTTTGTGAGTGTGGAGCGGCCCCTCCCCTCCTGGCGAGGAGAGGATCTTAAAGCCCGAGATGCCCGCAGCGCAGACAGCTGGGTACACAACCACAACCGCTGAGCAGGATATTATCATATCCTGCGAGGTAAAGAGTCGGGAGTTGCGTTTGAAAAGCCCGTCATGTTTCCTGCAACCACCAGCGCCGCCTCTCCTGAGAAACACCTGAGACAGGACGGCAGCCCGCTCTGCTTTCCAAAGAATCGTTTTGAGGGCCCGTTAACTGCCTGGAGAGAGAGCCTGGTCCTACATGCATCACACCCTGGAGTGGAAGCATTTAATTACCTTTACCCATGGAGCTGAAAAGCCTTTTGTGTGTACTAGTATTTGAGTATTTTTTTTTTTTTTTTTTAAGTCAACACTTTTACAGTTTTGTGGCTACAGACGTTGCAGGATCTCCATAAGCATCAGAAAGTGGATCAACAGAAACTGACGATAAATTGTGAAACGGTGCAGGCTTTTGTAATTTTCAAATTTTCCAGTTGAAATAATCTTGTTGGACTGTGTGCTCTTGTTCCTTTAGAAGTTGCTTCTACACAAAAACCTCAATAAAAAAAAAAAAACTTTAACTGAACTACTTTTTTCACTTGAATAGATTTTTGCAGTACTTAAGAATACCTGAGAAACAATTTTTAATATTTGTGCTACCACTGACTCTACACCATGACTTTATACTGTCATCCCATATATCTGATTAAAAAAAAAAAAACCCTAAGTTCATCAGCTGACCCACAGAATCCACTGATGTCATTTACTTCAACTTTACCAACTCCCCTTATGCATTTACATTTTGTGCTGTCCTTCATTTTGCAATAATAGGTGTCAAATGTTAGATGCAGTATCTCACTTTGGAACCAAACTCTTCATTTCCTCCTGTCTTACAAGCTGAATGGGAATATTACATTTGGAAAAATAACTTTTCTGATGATATGAATGGAAAATCTATGTTTAGCAGAAGCTAAACAGATGAGAGAGTTTGATTACAAAACTTCTGCGCCATGTACTGTAAATTTACCCCTGCTTGATTTTTAGCACAGCTACAGTAGGAGGGAGGATGTAATTACATCTCACATCACATAAAATTGCTCACATTACACAAATTGCACAAACTCCCTCCTTTTCTACAACTGGAAACATTTTCCACGGCCCATCTGAGGAAGGATAATAACAGAAAATCACAATCCTACATAGGAAAAGATAACGACTGTCTAAAAGCATAAAAACATGAAGAGGGCTCACGAATGTGCTGTTCCTCAGGATGACTTCTGTCTCGTTCAAGACAAAGTTGAACTTGATGACATGGCCGTCGCTGTTCCTGTACACCACCTCTGAATCTGGGAGATGGCAGAGAAAATATTAATGGATGAAGATACATATAGAAAGTGTTCAGTTAATTAAAAGTTATATCACTGTGCTGCATATGGACAAGTGAAAATGAATAGTGAAGTGTAAATCCCCAGCCAAATTAGAGTGCTCTTCATAACGTTGCCTGGGAAAACACAAAGGTCAAGTTACTATATGTATAAGTGAAGAAATCTGCCAAAAAAAAAAAAAAAAAAAAAAAAAGGATTTAGCATAAGACATCAGCTAACAGAGGGAGCTGCTTTTGTATTTGAGTTGTGAGGTCGGACAGCTGACTTGCACATGCTCATGGGCTTTTTGCTCTTCAACAAAAACACACATCAAGACGATAAGGCGGGGTGATATTTATTCACAAGTCAATGACTTTCTATGACTTTCAATGTTGAATTTCAATGAGGCTGGAACTTGCGCTGCTTGTGAATTTCTGTCCTCCAACAACACCGCGTCCACGTTGTCAACTCAGGGAAAATGGATGCTGACAAGAAGAAGAAAGTCTGTGCTTTCCTTTAAGGGCAAAAACAAAAGCATATGCAGCTGTATTTGATGAAGCAATAACTCCAAACTGATTGACACTGATTGATTCACTTCTGCAGATAAGCAACAAGAGGCTATTTGTTATCTGTCAATTTTGTGTGCTCTGATGTCACTTGAACTGAAACTGGAGACACCAGACCCCTGAGGTCATACCAGATACCATATCATACCAAGACAGACACCAGCTGATTCTCTCACAGGTCAGAGCTCGTTTTTTGACTTGAAATAAATGTGACATGAGAATGCATGAGAAGATGGCTCTGACAAAAATGATGTTGATGACCAAAGAATTGCATGACTGAAAATCAGATCAGCTCTATTCTTGACAATCTATTCTTAACTATCAAGGCTTCAGAGCAAGTATTCCTTTTAATACACCATAGGCAATAAGCATGGCTGTTATTCCTGAGTGTTACTTCCCTGATCTGGGGAACCGTTGTGGAAGCAGGACGAACTACACCTTGTGCAAATGAAAAACAAACTAACAAAAACAGCAGCATCCCCTCGTCTGATTTCCATTACACTGGGGATTCAGAGACTGTCAGTTCATTAGCCGTCTCTCTGAAGCCGGCCCTCTGTCCACTGGGACCGTTTGTAATTCACAGCATATCCAAATAGCCAGGCTAGCTTGCATGAAGCCACACACACACACACACACACACACACACACACACACACACACACATAAGCCTGCACATTTATACAGGCATGCATGAACACAATCCCAAATGTAGATGTACACCTCCCTATGTGTACAAAAGTATACACACACACACAAACAAACACACAACTAATGTTGCCCTGACTCTTTCTTATCTCATAGCTACACCATCCAGACCTGCTGTCACATTAATTCACTGTGTGTGTGTGTGTGTGTGTGTGTGTGTGTGTGTGTGTGTGTGTGTGTGTGTGTTTGTGTGTGAGAGAAAGAGATCTAAAATGCAAATCTTTCAGTCAATATAGTGTTCAGTTCAAACAAACTCATCTCCTGAATGAGGCACAACAAACAGCAGCGGTCACAGAAAACTGTCACAAAACACTGAAACTGAGCTGGACTCAAACCCGTGTGTGTGTGTGTGTCTATGTGTGTGTGCGTGCATGTGTGTGTGTTAAGTCTTTTGTTGTGTGAGGTCAGCACAAGTGAGGCAGAGGCAGTGAGTCATTACAACTGTCCAGCTGGGGGGTTGAAACGATGATCGTAACCTTTACATGGCCTTTCACTAACACTCACACACAGAGATGCGCGCACACACACACACACACACACACACACACACACACACACGCACACACACACACACACACACACACACCCTCCAGTAACTTCACAAACCACAGCTCATTTCCATACTACATTACATCCATTTTGGAGGAAAAACATCACTGTCATTTCCTCCACCTGTTTCCGGCGCTCTCTCACTAAATAAAGCCGAACATGAATGAGCAGAATTATCTTGGAACACAACAGAATAAAGCACATCACTGCATTAGTTTGGAGAAAATGAGATTTAATGCAAGTTTTAGTTGATTATATAATTTTCGCAGCCTAGCGGCACATATTTTCCAGGCTTCACGGGAGTTTTAGCTGTACAAACATTTCTCTGCAGGCAGAAATCATCTCATTGGTTGGCTGAAACCGCAGTGGAAGCTCAGTAAAAAAAAAAAAAACAAGGGTAAGAGAGGAAGCAAATAACATATAATGAAGAAGTGGTATTAACTGAAAAAAAAAATGCAATCCAGCCATGCAAAATTATCTATGCAAGCTAATTAACCCTACTGTCCTTCAAACACGGTGAATGAAAACAAGTCATTTGCATTTTTTATTTATTTACTATTTGAACGATTAATGAATTATATTTTCCAATATCACCTTTGTCATTCACGTTTACTCGTTATCTATCGGAGATGGTTTAAACAAACATTGTGTACTCAGTTGTGGGAACCTGGCAGCATCTTACCTGACCTCACCGCCACTGTTTGGCAAGGGAATTTTGGTGGGTGGATTGTTCTTAATGTGTTTTGAAATAAAAAAGAAAATGAATTCATTAAAAGTATAATGCAGTTCATCTTTTAAATGGTATTTATTCATAGTAACCCTAGGCACATATAGTATATGTGGAACAACCTGCTGACATTGTTGCTTAATGACAGTGGTTTTCTGCAGCTATGGCATGAACACATACAAAGTCCACATTATTTGCACATTGATGTCAAACCCACTGAGGTTTAATTCAACCAATGAGACTCTTTCTGCAGTTGAGATGCTTTTTTGCAATGCGATCACTGTCTGTAAAAAACAATACTGCTTCCCAAACATCCATAACTTGCTTTAATTCACTGCTATCAATCATTTCTTATGAAAAAAAAAAAAAAAAAAAACTTTTGTGAGATCAGCCTTACTTTTGTTCTTCCATAAAGCAGAAGTGGGTGTTACTTTTAAAAATAGCCACTATCTCATCATCTTGAAACAAAAACTGTGGTATTTTATATTCTAAACAATTCATTATTGTCAACAGAAGCAGCTGTGCCTCGCTCCCTCCTTTTCCCCAGATGGACCTCTGAAACTCATTCTGAAACAAACTGCGCCTGATTGCAGAAGGAGGCAATCACTCATCGCTCTTAGAGATGAAACAATTTCCCAAGTAAGTGTATGCTGATAAATAAATATAAGTACTAAATGTGGATTTGCATCATTAGGGTAAAAAGTGTTGTTGATGGCAAGAGTTGTGGGGTCAACGTCCCCAAAGCCCAATGTGTAGTTAGGGTTAGTAAGAGGCTATAACAAGATTAACTACTTACTAACTCGTATAAATGAGTTAGCAAAAATATGGATTTTGGGTAAACATTCTAATCTAATTTTGTCTCTCTATACATAGTTGAAGGAACATAGGGCTGAGGGAACATGGGGCTGAGGGAACATAGGGCTGAGGGAACATGGGGCTGAGAGAACATAGGGCTGAGGGAACATAGAGCTGAGGGAACATAGGGCTGAAGGAACATAGGGCTGAGGGAACATTTGAGGCTAAGGGAACATAGGGCTGAAGGCACATAGGGCTGAGGGAACATGGCAGCTGAGGGAACATAGGGCTGAGGGAACATGGGGCTGAGGGAATATAGGGCTTAGGGAACATAGTGTTGAGGGAACACAGAGCTGAGGGAACATAGAGCTGAGGGAACATATGGGCTGAGGGAACATAGAGCTGAGGGAACATATGGGCTGAGGGAACATAGGGCTGAGGGAACACAGAGCTGAGGGAACATAGAGCTGAGGGAACATGGGGCTGAGGGAACATGGGGCTCACGGAACATTTGACATTGAGGGAACACAGGCATGCTCTCCAAGGTTGTAAGCTATTGGCTGAGATACTGTATTTGGCCTGAGTGCATCTGCAGTGATGTCAAATTTAAAATGCTGAATGGAAACAGCAGAATTCACTGAAAATTCCTCAATGTCCAATTCTAATCAAGTAATTCTGTGGTAAATACCAATAGAAGTACATTTATGGACTAAATAATGACTTCTAAGCTTGAAATTATACTTCTTCTAATCAGTTTTCTTTGCTTTCTTTGTCTTAATATTTGCATGCAAAAATCGGTATGAAATCAACTGAATTCACAAAAATTTGGTACTTATGGCTTGCTGTGTAGATTTGATGAGAAATCTGTGCATGCATGTTCCCACCTCTGCTTTTTTCAGTTTTTAGCTCTTGTCAACTTTTTAGTGGTGAATCTGCAGAAACTTTTGTGCATCTGGCTGCTGTTGTTCCACCTCAGCTTTTATTGATTTTGAGACTGTGAATGGTCTCACTCCACAACACCACGCTTAGCACAGATGACGATGGCAAATAATGGAAATACACTTGCTGTGCTGCAAAGAAAGACAGCTCAGATGGATCACATTCTAAGTATTAAAATAAAAATGTCCTGGTATAATTTGGGGAGAAGTTAAATGAGGTTTTGAATCATAATGTGTCACCATAGAAAGTACATTTGCCTATGATTGAAATGATTTAATTTAAAAGAATACCTGAGCACAGCATTGCTCTTATTATTTGTGATATACACTTTATAGTTTTCTTAGTATACACACATATATATTTCCTAAGGGCCTTTGTATGGTATGAATGTAGTCATAATAGAGGATATGTATATAAATTGTGGTGGATATATTATTGAACAGAGGACTCTGCCCGAGCTATCATGTCTTGTGTCTCCACGTAACTATCATTATGAATATTCCATTATTCATATGTTGTTTTATTCATATGGGGCATCGTTAAAGATGTGCCCTATTGTTTGTACAAAGCTCATTAGCAATCATGTAGAGCCGGCCATGCAGTGTGGAGCAGTCACTCATAACATGCATTGATTGGATAAAGGAATCTGTGTGCATGCGCGCGCACACACACACACACACACACACACACACACACAATAAATATACAACATAACCCAGTGGCTACAGGGTTATTTTTTTAATTTACAGCATCGCTCTCGCTCTCTCATGTAAGTAACTGGATTTTCCTCCCCTCAGCTCTGACTAATCCACTATGAACGGGCTCTAATTTACATGAACCATATATGAGGCACCCAAGGAACGTAAACAATGACCCCATGAATAATTCACATACATATATTTCACCAGAGATACTATAAATACATACCATATACAGTATGTTATGTAAGAACGGGGGAAAAGCCATTGAAAAGAGATTATAGAGTTAGTGACTTCATAAATAAGAGTGGCATCAATGAAGCCAACAAATGATTAATAAACAAGATACTACTATGGAGTAGACTCAAAAAATATAAGGTATTTCATTTTGTATCAAAAAGTTTTTCCCTTTTCCCTTTTGATTGCATTTATTCACTGTACTAATGAATAGCTGCTAACAGTAAGAGCCTGCAATTAAAACACAGAATACTCCATTCTCAAAACAACATTGTACATGGAAAGGTCCTGACATGACTCATAGCTCTGATAATGACACGCACCTCAATTTGATATTGTGTAACTAATAGGCTACTGATATAACAGGATCTGGGCTCTGTCATCATTCATTTGCATTCAGCCTCTTAGAGCGAATGAGCAGTGAAACCTGGCGAATGCGGGACATGATCTCTGCGGCCAGGAAGAAAATTTGGGCGTTGATGTGGCTGATTGTGTTGCTCTATTTTTTCCGCAGGGCTCGAGATGAATCATCACCCTGGCTGGTCTCTTAATGACATGCGGCCCTTGTTTAGGGAGGCATAAGCAGCTAAATTGTACTCCTGATTTCTCAAAAGGTACACTCGGTGTGACATTTTCCAGCCCCGCGTCTTGATTTTTAGTTTTATTTCGCTTCCTGGTAACACTGAAGTGTTTTTGCATGTGCATCTGACGTCACGCGCGCATTAAAAGTTCATCGTGACTGCCGTTGGCTTTATTAGACGCAATTTATCAATAATTTTCTCTCCTTTCATCTACGGGAGCTGATGCAACTTTCCTGTGTGCTTTTAAACTAGCTGAGCTCCCATAGAGAGCTGGCTTGGATGTCAGAGGGAAGAAGAGGAAGGGAGGAGAGGTTGTCAAGTGAGCAATTCCCCTCACAGATGTCTTCTGAATTAGACGCCAACACCTCCAGCAGCCTCAGCAGAAACTTTTGGCGACCCAGAACAAACCTCCTCTATAAAGGCTCTCACTGCCGAGCATCCACTCCCAGGCTTACAGTCGGCCCGCGACATGTCAGCCGGTAATTTCCCACCTCAGCATCAGTCTCAAAGAAAAAAAAAAAAAAAAAGGAGGCTAATGGGATGGCTGACCCTGCTGGCTTGAGAGATAAGTTACCCATGAAATTATAGCAAGTGACTCACTCTCCCAGGTGAACCGATGATAAAGAAGGCCTTTCAGGTGACATGACAAACTCTTCAGCGGCCATAATGGAAGCGTTGCAAGTATTATAGTCCTCAGCTCCTGGTGACAGTGGCTGTGAACTGGCTGTGCAACTCGGTTCAGTAGATATGCTTAATTTTTGTGGTGTTTTTTTAATGGATACTATTTTATTAGGAGTATTTTCTTCACTGACATTGTTGGAAAATATGTTTACTTCAGTGCGGTGTTAGAAAACATATCTTAAACTGAAAAATGAACTTTCACCTACATATATATCAGCTTGTCAGCCAGTAAAGCTGCACGTGTTCAACTTTCCCTGTCTTGTCTTTTTCAGGTGTTTCTGTTAGGTGCAGGCAGGCAGGAAGACCCAAACGCAGTCAATTCAAGTTGAGAAATATCCCAAATCATCTCTTTGGACACTCCCGGTGTGTCTGGCGGTGAACTCGCTGTTTCAGACTCTGTGAACAATATTGCTTCTCTTTCTGTTTCATTAGTGCAAAACTAATAAAATCTGGATTCTGCCTTCAAGAGGGTCAGAGATCAGCTCAGTGCACTCACAGATCCTCTGTGCAGAACTATAATTGAATTTCTAGCGTCTAGTTTTAGGAGCAGGACCACACCTCAACCGCACCTCTCCAACTCTTTCACTCCTCTCTCTTTCTCTCTGTCCTTCTTTCCTTCCTATGTAGGTTGCTAAGAAAGCTCAAGCCTCACACAATCATCCTCTCCCTGATAAATCATTTCAGTGCCTCTTGTTGATGGTGTGGTCCTTGCTGGCATGGGCCACTTCAGCACCGCTATAAATTAACCTTTAGGTTTAGGCAGCTAAAACAATTAGAGCAATGTTAGGGAGAGGCTTCTGCTATGGTTAAATAAGAAACAGTAAAATATGCCCGTCCGCCACACTGACCTCCACAGCCTTACATTTAGGTAATTATACAGTCGACAAAATCGCCCTCAGGAAAAAAAAAAAAAGAATCTTTTTTAACTTTTTGTTCTTTTGCACTGTAGCTCCGGCAGGTGGTCCTTTGACTTTGCCCAAACTGAATTAAGTTCAGTGGCTGGACTCCGCGGGACGCCTGGATAACCACTGGTGTGTGTGAATACACACCCATCTGATGCCTACCCTGCATTTCCAGCTACATGTATGAGATGTACAAGATTAGAATTAGGATGAGGATTAGGTTTGGACGTGAACATAGTCAATGAAGATTCTCAAATGTTTCTGTGTGTGTGTGTGTGTGTGTGTGTGTGTGTGTGTGTGCGTGAGCCCATAATGAGAAGCCACAGGCCACAGCACTAGTCATTAGTATTATCTCCCTGTGGAAAAGAAGGACACAGCAGGCGGTGGATCTCTGTTTCATCTCCAGGACGCCCATCTCTCTCTGTCTCCATCACTCTGCGCTGTCTGTCTCTCTCCATCTCCGTCCTTGTCTCTCTCTCTCTCGCTCTCTCTCTCTCTCTCTCAGTCATCCCTCTCTTTCTCATCCTAACCCTCTCAGCCAGTCGCTCACTCTCTCTGGAAAGGTGTTACATTCCTCTTCCCAAACCTATGAAATGCAATAACGCCGCCTTAGCTGTCATGTTGCCCACTGACCGTCACAATCTAATCTTTTATTTTGCCACTTTGCTCACAGCTCTCTCTGTCTCTTGGTGTCTTTTACTGAGAAGATGTATAGGGATGGATGAAAAAAAAAAGCACAAACACAAACACCTAATCTGTCACATTGTCGGTGAGCCTGCAAAGCAGTATGGTGATTCAGTTATTTGAGATTCTTTATGTTTGGATTTGAGTGAGAGTGTGAACATAATGTGGGATATGGAGAGGAGAAACAGTGCCATGTGCCATATGACACAGTCGGATTGTGCTGAAACACCAACAGAATCTATTTCACATAAACAGGGAAGAAAGAAAGGGGGGGATACTGAGGATAAGATACATAACCATTCAGTCTTTGCAGCAGGAAGCGACAGAATTTATGGGAAATTTATGGGAAAAACAAAATGCAAAGAGAGTGTACACCGCTGTGCGGGAAAGAAGATTAGGAAAAAATCCCTCCATTATGAGTTTTTCATGAACGCCAGTATAGCAATAACAAGTGTGATGGCGCTCATACCTGTGACCATGGTGCCGTGTAGCAAAGTACCCATAATCACAGTGAAGGCTTCTGTCCCTAAAGCTTATGATCACTTCTACAGGCACGATGCACTGACTGAAGAGTTTTCCTCAGAGTAGAAAACAAAATTTCCCACTAGCTTCCCTGTTGCCACGAGAATTACACTGTAAAAAAAATCATCTCAACCTTAAAACTATAAAGCCATTTGTATCATATATGATACACATTTTCAATTCTGTTTTTTGTTTCCAGTTTAATCAACACTTGACCAAAATACTGTTGTATACCTTTGAACACTTCCCCTATTCACCCTGAACCATACCATTGCCACTTCAAGTACATATCATATATCATACACCAGAAAGGTTGTGTAATAACATATTTTTTGATATATATATTGTTATAGGACTAAATAAAGGGTTCAGTTTCAAAAAATTGGAATTTTCTGCCAATTCTTTCATAGTTCAGGCTTTATAGGGTTAACAAGGCTTTTAGTCTCATTTCAGTTTTAAGAATCTTGTTTTGTTTCGTTTTTCTTTAAAAATGGGTAAAACTCTGGGATGAGATAATCCCACTTGTTTCCAGTGTTAATGATCTTGTTTCCAGAATTTTCTTGAATCAAGTGTCATTTTCTTGATGCTAGTGGGTTGATCTGCCTTATTCTGCCTTGTTTCAGCATATTTACAATTGTTCCCAGAAAAAAATCGTGAAACAAGAGACACTACATCGGAAACAAGTGGGGCTCTCTGGTCCCACTGGCAGATTTTGTGCCTGTCTTGAAGAAAAACAAGATTTTTTAGCTGAAGATGAGACTGAATGACTTGTTAAGAAGGAGATTTTGGAGATAAAGTCCAAAGCTGGGATATGCCTTTGAGAAGAGCCATTCCACCAGTCATTAAATTTTGAGCCAAAGCTTTTGTCTTTATTTTATATTTGATACTATTGTAAGAATGATGTAATAACCTGCTCAAGGTTATGTTTTCCTGCCTGGGCTTCTGTCTCTACGACACGCTGATGCCATTGCAGTGCCTCTCATGTTCTTGCTTAAAGGCTGTGTGCGTTCCCATGTGACGGACGGGGAGCTGACCCGCGATCTCTGCGGGCTGTCGCTCTGTGAACCCTGTTGATCCGACGTGACGCTGAGAGGCCATCTGGGTCTGCTGAGGCGGGTCAGCAGGCGTCTGCTCAATTAGCTCGATTCTGTGTTTGCACACTGATAAAACACCGACGTGATTAAACACAGAGAAAAATGAGAAAAGGGGGGAAAAAAAATACTAATTTGTGCAGGTCAGATAAAATAACCCCAATGGGATTTTTTTCTTTTTCTTTTTTTTTTTTTTTTTAAATGAGATTAAAAATTTTGTGGTTCCTTTAAAAAAAAAAAAAAAAAAGTAAAAATAAAGCTCTGCTGTGATCTTTGTGGGTGAGGACGGTTGAACTTAGTAGTAGATTAAAAAAAAAAAAAAAAGAAAGAAAAAATCAGCGCACCTTGATTTCCCAAAAGTGTCTGAAAAAATGTAAAATATGATTGCCAGCAGAGCCTCCAGCAGACTGCCATCAAATTAAAGTCTACGACCGGATAGTTAATTAACTTTTCCTTCAAAAGTCAACTCAAGGTAATTTTTTTTTTTTTGACAAGAAATTTTGACAAAAGAGGAACTCGATATAGAGCTTTGCAGAGAGCATGAGATATCATAATTTAGAATATCAAAACAAAGCTAAAAGTTTTTATAGTCTATATCAGCTATAGTGTTTCACTTAACCTGTTGGATTTTTTTCCCCTCCTGTTTTTATGCCTTGTGGTGTGAAAATGTACCTCTATGTCTTTTCGTTCCTGTGGCAACTGCACCATTTTCTCTTTATCCGCCGATCGAGATTACCTTGACCTTGAAAAATGTCCTGTTAATTTTCAGATGGCACGCCAGATAGTGCTTTTGCTCCACCGGGAGACTCAGATCTTGGTGGAAAAAAAAAAAGGGTTTTAATATATAGGATTATTAGCGATCACTCCTCATCTCTTCTTGTGGAGTTCATGATCAAAATTTCTGCGGGAGAAATTGTAATTTTCTACCAATCTGCTCTCCACAGCGCTCCGCTCTTTCACCCACCGCTCTCCGAACCCATTTTCTTCCCCTGGTATCGAGGCTGTTCACCTTCTAGCGAGGGTTAGAGCTTTTTTATTGAAAATCAGATATTGGCCAGTCAATGTCATCCATCGCTGGGCATGATAGATATGATGCAGCTTGATTGATTTGTTGTACAATGGATCGGTAATACGCTGGATCAGTTTTATAGTTCTGTTATTTCTCTATTGTTTCAGTGGAATTTAATGTCCCATGATGATCGAGAAGTTGTTTTAAAAGTTTTTCCACTCTCACAACAATAAAAGTCTGGGGGTAAAACTCTAAATGCTCCCAGTTTCTTGCATGGAAAGGGCAAGTTCAAAGATAATGAATCCAAAAACAGTGGCGTTCAAAAAACTATCAGCTGAAGTTTGGTTCAAGACTCTCTTATTCTCCTCTCTGTCCGTTCCTCCCTATTCTCCTCCAGCATTACATCACTGTCACATTTTCCGCCCAATGTCACGCTGTCCTCACCTCCCGGTTCTCTTCCCGAGTCACATCAATTTCACCCCCACATTTCCCTCCCTATCAGATGCGCGGTCGCGAGTCTTTCAGCACAATCTGGGTCTGCGGTTCAGCCGAGGACGGGGGCGGACACGTCGCCGCCATTCTGTACCTCGTGTTGGTCTCAGTCTTGTACCTGTCTGGAGATGAGGAGTCTTCTCTCCAGAGAGGAAGACAGGGAGTCACGTTCATGTCCCTTTGGAGCCATTCATCAAGAAAAAAAAAGTCTAGCCTGAAGTATTCACCCGCAAACGTCAGCTTTCAGTGTCAGTCCCTCACAATCAGAGACGAGGCCTTCTTTCTAGAGGCGGCGTTTTAATCGCACAGCATGGGGAGAAATCCCAATCCCAATCTGTTTGTTTATTTCTGTCAAAGCAATCTGCCACTAGCATGCTTTCTCGCTCAGGTGTTTTTTTTGGCCGCAGTAGAGCTGGAAGTTGTTAGTGAATTTAAATATCTAGGGGTGATTATAGACTCCAAACTCTCCTTTAAAAACCATGTTAAAATGTTGTCTAAAAAAATTCAATTTCATCTTTGTAACTTTAGGCAAATCAGAGGTTCCTTGTCAGAAGCAGCTGCTCTGATGTTTTTGCACTCTATGATATTTTCACATCTAAGCTACTGCATCACCAGCTGGTCTTCGACAAGTTCTAGTATCCTGAAACCAATTGAGCTTCTGTACAAAAAAGCACTCAAAATTCTAGACAAAAAATCCTTTTCGTATCATCACTGCAACATTTTAGTGAAATATAATTTGCTGAGTTTTCCTAAATTTTGTAAATTCTCCTCTGCATGTTTAATATATAAAGTGCTTCATGGCCTGGCGCCACCTCCACTTGAAGAGTTTATTACATTTAGACAGACGAGGACCACCAGAGCAATTACTAACAGGGACTGTGTGGTTCCCTACAGGAAAACCTCTTTCAGTCAGAACGCCCTGTCTACTAAAGGGACTGCAGTTTGGAACACATTACCCTCATCCATAAAGAAGTGTCCCAATCTGACCACCTTCAAGAGCCACCTGAAGGTGTGGCTCAGAGCCAACCAAACATGCAATCACCTCTAACACTTCTACCGCATGCACTGCTTTATGTCTTAACACATATTTGTGATGTATGTGTCTATGCTGTTTAACCCTCTTTTGAAATGTATTGCTCTATGTTTTTATTAGTCCAGTAACTTTAGGCCAAAATTGGGGTCAACCTAGGACAAATTGCAAGAGAAGCAAACTCAAGTGATTTTGTATCCTCAGTTTGTCCTGAGTGAGGGAAAAAAAGTCCCAAGAAATCCCATTGGTGGAAAGTTTTGAAAATCACCTATTTATGACCACAAATTACCAAAAAACACTGTTTTTAACACACAGGGGAAAGGGATCAAAATTTTACTTTCAGATATCGCTATAAAAATTCACAAGATGATTACACACACAAAGACAAGAAAAAAAGTCAATTACAAGTTCTTTGAATTATTCTGTTTACACATGCATATCACACATTATCTGATTTGATATGCGCTAATTGGAATATAAGGAATAAATGCCAGAACAGATATTTAAACAGTGAATTAAAAGGTTACTATATATATAGTAACCTTTTAATTCACTGTTTAAATGTCTCTTAAATTAGCCCTTGGGCTACAATTTGGCATATTTACATGTACATTAGTACATGTTCATTAATGTGCATTGTCCTGACTTCTAAATAAATAAATAAGAAATAAGAAATAAGAAATCCACGAGAAAAGACAGAGAGGAGCCGCACACAGACCAGAATGCAATGCAGCAACAAGACTTGGAAGTTTTTGTCAGCACACACCAGGATGCACCCGGAAATAGGACGATCTTTCAGCAGTTTTTAGTCATCATGAGCCAAGAACGACATAAAGAGGATAAATCTTCTCCTCGGTGATGAGAACCATATAGATTCATCCATCAAATAAGGTCTTTTTTTTTTTTTTTTTTTTACCTTTAAAGATTATTCTCTTTTGGCATTTCCTCTAAACGTAACTTTTCCTAAACGTAACTTTTCCCTAAACGTAACTGGTTTTCATGCCTGACACTTGATAAAAGCAAGAAAGACCAATAGTATGGAAGAATAGAATAGAAGAGAAATCTTTACTGTCATTGCATATGTACAATGAAATTGAATGCAACCTTCTCAGTGCAAAGGCCAAGCTAATAAAGATCAGTAAACAAATATAAATAAATAAATAGTAAAAAAAGGACAGGGCAAACACTGGAAAGCACACACGCAGGGCACTCTGCCTAATGTCCCAGGTCTCTTATACTGCACCTCAAACATCTTGCCAAAGTCAAGCCATAGTGCCTGTTTTAGTGTCGAGTGTAGTTTCTCAGCCAATAGATACACACGGCGTAGTGTCATCAGCGCGTCATAGCTGGGGGGCGGAGTCACCTGGGTGGAAAACATTGGTTTGCTCTCATTGATTCCCATGCATTCAGCGCGATTTTTGAATCCGATTTTCTAATAAAGTAGAGATTTTCAAATTAATATCAATGGCTTACATTGATTCTTTATTGCCAGCCGACAAAGAACGTTACCTGTCAAAGTTGACCAAAATCGGAATCGACTGTTATCCGCATCTTATGAAGGACCGGACAGATGATCCAACGCAATGGCCTCCGGTCGCGTACGGAGATATCTACAACTATCTGATTGAGTCGCCTGGTAAGAGACGCTATTACATTTTCTACAGCTGTGTTCAATTAAACTTACCTTAATATCAAACAGCAAGAGCCAGTAATGAATTAATCATGTTTATGGAGCTCATTTGAGTGAATTACAGGTAGTTGTTTTGACACATGAGCTGACCAATACAGATGTTTGCCAATGACCACCTCTTAGTCAGTTTTTTCTTCTAAGACTCATGTCTCAATTAGTTTTACTGGTTAAATAAAGGTTATAGTAATGAATATATAACTGTGAGCTATTTGTTATCTTGCAGGGATTTATACAGAAGGCACCATGAAGAACTGGCGGTCAGACTTATCCTCTCGGCGGATGGCTTGCAACTACTTTGTCCTTCTAATGGACAAATATTTGGCAAATGTATAAACTTTAATTCCGGATATTTAGCAAAATTCGATGTTCAAAATGTAAAACAGCAGCTCTTAACCATTGTCCGCTCGTTGTTTTCAATGGTCGCTAAGGCTTTGTTTTCCACCCAGGCTAAAACCGGATGTGACATTTGTGGGCGTTCCTGTCTAGCTCCGTGTGTATGTATTTGTCCTTGTTTTGATCGCCCTGTATCTCCTGCCCGAGGGCCGCAGGGTGGGATGGCTCCCTGAGAGTGTTGTGGGCGTTTTGGAGGCAGCAGGAAGTGTGCAGCTCCTCCATGGAGGGGAAGGGGGCACCCTTAAGCGTCATATTGACACCTGAGAATAAAGCGCACGTACATTTGACCATGTTCAGGCTTGGGACGGTCTTCCTCACTTCTCAAGCCTGCAAGAAAGCAAGTCTTTGTCCATTCTCCTCCTCTTACTTGCCATGCTGTCACTATCGCAACAGTTGCGAGTATAACTCACACCCGAATGCAGCGATTTGACTCCCGCTCCCTTTCGCTTGTCAAAAGTCATTCTGGGCGACGTGGTAAATCAGTCAGTGAAGTAGACGAGGCAGGTTGAGGGAAAGTGAGCACAACAACAACAAAAAAAAAAACATCCCAGCACTTCATCACAAAGTAACTCCTGGAACACAGCAAGCATCGCAGACTGATGAAATACAGCAGAGTAAGAGTATCCCAAGGTGGATTTTGCCTTTAATTTGAAAAAAAAAAAAAAAAGAAAGAAAGAAGAAGAAGTCAATGCAATAAACAGACGGCACTCACCGCTGATCCACTTGGCCTCGGGGTCATGCAGGCTAAAATCTGGTTTGTACAGATCTGCCACAGTCAGTCGGGACTTGCTGCTGCCCGGGATCTCCGCTGGGAAAACACAGTGAACTCAAGTCAAGTCACATTTGCTCTTACAGCGCTTTCAATCCCGTCACAAAGAGCTTGGCGGCGAGCAAAGGACAAAGAGAGATGCAATCAGCAGAAACCATCACAAGGAAACAGTACAAACCAAAAATAATAATAAAAATAAAAATAAAGCTTTGGTCCCACATTTTGAAAATGTGCTTTTTCCTAATGAAACTCAACGAGATGCTTTCTGGCAGGAACGCGGAGGAGCGCTTTGTTTTTCCAAGGCGGGGAACCTCCGTGGAAAACATGCAGGATCTACTGTGGGGCGCATGTTAACCTATTAAGTCATGCATGCATGCACACATGACCGAGACATAAACACAAACACAGACACACACACACACTCCGTCTCGCTTCATCTAGACCCGATCTCTCTCTGTGGCTGCAGGTTGCGCAATGTCAACTTTCGAATTCAGCTTGCTTCAGTGGCATGACAGTGGACGATAAATAAGTAAACACACCGCAAAAAATCTCAATCTTGAATCATTCCCTCGCATCCTCAGAGCTAAAATCTGCCCTGTAAAAAAAAATCTGCCAGCGGGATGAGTTAATCCCACGTGTGCTGATCAACATTGTCCATCATTTTCTCGACTCTGGCAGGCTTGTCTGCCTTATTCTGCCTTGTTTCAACACCTTTATAGTTCCTCAAACAAGTGGAATTGCACTGGAAAGATGGATTTTTTTTTACAGTGTACAGGGGGAAATAATAGATAGATGAAAGAAAAACAAAGAGAAGCTGTAGAAATTGCAAAGAGACGAAAAAAAATATGAAATTGAATGTAAAAGACTTAAATATGTGCCCAGTGGTCTGCTACTGTATGCATTCTAAGCCAGTTTGTGTGAGAAACTACACAGTAGAGTAGTAAATATAGATTAATAAAATTTGATTTACTTTATCATTGTAAATGATGGGGTCTGCTCTCAGTGATTTTTGACTTTAAATAAATATAATCTGTATACGGTTGGTAGGTGCAGCAGGAGAAATGTTTTATTTTCCTCCAACAAAAAAGAAACTTTTCTCATTATTTGGCAAGGCCCTGAGGCCTCCAATAGCTGCTCAAAAACGCTGGAATATTTCATTCCTTCGTCCTTGCATTTGGGACAAGAGCATGAGGAATGTGCCTCTGTTGTCAGGTGGACACACACACACGCACACACACACACACACACTCCTCTGTCAGTCTCCATGATTTTAAATTTCAATCTGAAGTTGTGTTTCTCCTGTCGAGGGATTGACAGCAGAGCAGTTTGCACGGCGGTGTGATTTATTTTAGTCTCTCTGTTGTTTCATGTCGTCATCTGTCTCTCTCTCTCTTGCTCTCTCTCTCTCTCTCTCACACACACACACACACGCACAGTTACCTGGTGTGAGGACGACCACAGACATGGTGATGAGTGAACAGACGACCACGATCACCAGCAGGGAGATGGCGATGCCCTTCCAGTTCCTCTGCGGAGGGCTGACGTCCACAAACTCCTGGAAACACACAAACACAGGGGAACATAAACACGCCGTCACCCAAAAGTGATGCAAGCGGCCTTTTGGTCCAATCAGCAACAAGATGCACCCACGGAAGCAGCGCTGTCGAGGTAGTTAATCCGGTTTGTTGCTTATTCAAATGTAAAGAACTGTTCAAGTCAACAATTCTAAAGAAAAAGAGAAAATGCAATATTGACCAAAATATGCTGCGATTCCTACAGCAGCATTCAGTCCCATGGGTGGGTTCGTCATTACAAATGCATGCTGCACGGCCAGGCTTTGTTCACACCCACAGAACTTTATTTGAAATTTCAGTGGAGATCCCGAGGTGTCCAAAGATCCCAAACATGCCCTGCTGAATTCCAGAGAAATCTGTGTAAGATGATACACAAGGCATGGAGATATTGTCGGTTTGATGTGATGCTGCAGCCATAAAACAGTGGCAACAATGGCAAAACATGCTTTTTCTAAAGGAAAATTTAATTTCAAGGGGTTAAGAATATTTTCATACCAGTATACTTGATAATCATTTGGGAATCATGACCGGATGGTGATAGAAAATACTTTTTTTTTTTTTAAACAATTTACACTTACCCCAGCTGCAGAGATCAGTGATTAGTCACTGGGAGAGCAGCAGACAAAAGCTTTTTCACAACTGAAGTGTCAGGCAAAAAATAAATAAATAAAATCCTGCTTGTACTTGAGCCTGACATGAAAAATGTGATATCAGCTGTTGTTTTGTTCTGTTGTTTTTGGGTTTTTTTTGGTTTTAATCTGAACCACTCTGTGACTTTGTATTTGTGCGATGATGATGACCTCTCCGAGCGCAGAGACAACACCAGATTACATCAGTTCTCTGGACCGTTCGCTCTGGATACCCAGCTCAGATGATCAAAGTCGCTCACAGGCGAGACTTTAAGACGAGGAAGAGAATAAAAAAAAAAAAAAAAAAGGAAATGATGCAACGAGGCTTTTTGCAAAGTCAGATTTTGACGCCCCCAAAATAATTGGCGGAGACTTGCTTTGATATTCCCCGCAATTACACTGCATTTAATTCAGCTTTATTCATACTGAGACGAGAGAAAGAGAGGGACAAAGAAGAAAGATTAAGAAGGAAAGATTCACAGAAAGTGAAAGAGAGATAGTTAGAAGCTTGTCTTTTGGGTATTATACTGTATTATCCCAGTATCATTACTTTATTCAACAGTAATCCTTGTAGAAATCCCATATACAGCAAATCTACGCAGCATCAGCATTGCAGAAATCCTGTCTGTGCTTACTTCAATGACAACAAAGTTAAAAGAAACAATGTGCAGAATTTTATACAGGCCAAATAAAAGTCTATTTTCTACTTTTTTTTTTTTTTTAGCCCTGTTTGCTATACCACAGCAGTGATTCAGCCTATATTCAGCTCATAAGGCTTTTCCATCAGCTGTTCCAAACACTAAGTGTCTGGCCGCTCTTTCCAGCTCCACTGGAAGTGATGCAATTTATGTTTCCTGGTTTGTTTGGAAAAAAACAGAAGAAGAACTGGGTAGTAAGCAAGAGCAGACAAAGAAAACAGAAATTCAAACTCCACTGTAAGATGGACAAACTCAAATATCACAATGTCTTTGAACGGATACCTTGATAATGATATTGTGACAGTACAATGATATTGTGTCTATCAGTGCTTTCATAAGATATTTACACACAAGAGACTGATATGATGATCAGGCAGGGAGAAGCAAATCACAAAACAGCCTAAAACAGCCAAATAAGTTTGGAAAATCTTATCATTTTACTCTAATGCAGCCTTTAAAACTTTACCATATTACAATATTACAATATCCGCAATCCCAGACTACATCTAGTCTAATATCCCAGTATCCGGGGGTGCACTGATCCATCAGCCCGAGATTGATTGATGGTTTTACACAAGATAGGTGCAGTGGTTGAGGCTCAACAGTTGGAAAATCTCAACTTCAGGCATTGAAACGCGGAATATAGGAGCGAGGAGCTCAGGTAGCACAGCATGAGTGCACTCCAAGTCTTTTAAAAAAATGACATGGTTTCCATTTCTACAGGTCTTCATCAAGGTTTCAGGTCAACACAAGTGCCTCAGCTGGACCAAACATGCTTCTAGACTGGCTTCACAGGAATATGTGCAATGAACATGACTTTCTGAACAACGCATTACGTGGTGTGGTCATGGAATGGGTAAAAATTACAACCAAAGTCAATTATTATGCTTAGTCATGGTGGACACATGAATTATCAGCAATAAAAAGAGAGAAAAAGCCTCTGTTAGGACGTCAACCTTCACCATAACTCAAGTTTGTATCCACTACGAGGCGAGACCAGTGTTTGTGTCTTGTTTACATCGGCTTGCTAACATCAACCATGACTGTTCCCTAACCTTAACCAAGTGGTTCTGGTGCCTAAACCTAACCAAAAAGCATGTAAAGCTGATGCCATTAGCTTGATGTTTGTGCACATGGTGGTGGCACGTAATTTTTCCCGACTGACTTTGCATTGGCATTGTTTCCATGGTGCCGGCATGTGATTTGAACTCATTCTGCGGCATGTATTTTTGTGAGATCAGGTGGGAGTAGGAGCCAAGTCTTATTATTGTTGACAAAAGACACGTGACGGTCCAGTAAACTGAAATTCTGGCTCAAATCTCTCTTCACCACGACGGTCCAGTGCAGCAACCACATGACTGCCACCACCGCCCCGATCTGCCGGTCAATCTGCCGCTCAATTTTACCCTCCCTCGTGAACAAGACCACGAAAATACTTGAATTCCTCACTTGAGGAGTAACTCTAAGGTTAAACCTGGAGGTGCTGATCCTCATCCCAACCACTTCACACCTGTGGATCCATCACCGCGCTGAGCATACTGGCTTTCTGCAAATAGTTACGGTTTAATAATATGCAGACCATTAAGCTGATCATTACAGAACAGGTGCAACCTTGTTTGTGTCGGCTGTTGATTATACTGAACTAAAGCGAACCGGAATCAGCCGGGATCGGTATCGGCGGGTCAGGCTTAAAGAAAAATCGAAAAATGCCGTTGCTGCATCCCTCACAATATCAATACTAGAAAGCATTTCTCCACCAACACTGCAAATTTGTTCATAACGTTCCTGCTAACAAACACACACGCAGACAGACAGACAGACAAACGGGTTGAGGTGAAAACCGTCCAAATGTGCTGGCGAACAAAGCCAGCGGTGAGGTGACAGTGTTTCAACAGGGAGCTTCATAACACACCTGCAGAGCGGCTTTAATCCCTAGTGGACATGAGACTGAAATACATTTCACAGTACAGTTCAAACTATTTTCACCATCCCTATGTTTTTCATCAAAGGACATTTGTATTATTTTATCATGGCCGTTTCTTCTTAAAACATCTGAAAGATTAAACTGATTTGCCACCTCAAGGTGCATTCACTGTCATTCACCTTGTTAGATGAATGGGTGACGTGTTGTATTCCAAAATGAAATATAAACCATTTGAAACACGCACACGCACACAAACACACACACACACACACATACACACACACTCCAATTTGGCTTGAAAACCCCTCTTTTGTGCTTCCGATCTGACTTTACACACAAGTAGACACACTCATGCTTGCAAGACCTACTCTCCTGCCCTCTCTCTCTCTCTCTCTCTCTCACATACACACACATACACACACACACACACACACACACACACACAGCAGTGGGCAGAGCATTCATTGCACACCACTGGGCCATCAGCGGCTCTCTAAGTATTAGTTCAACATCTCACAGCTAATTCTCTACATGCTGTTAGAGCACCATGTGTGTCTGTGTGGTGTGTATGTGTGTGTTTGTGTGTGTGTATGAGAGAGCGTGCATCGGTGTGTGTATGCGTGCATGAGTGTGTGAAAGCAAGCATTAGCAGCCACAGTTGACTGCTCTGTTGATCAGACCGACATTAGTGGAAAATAAGGCGAACAAGGATTCACGTGGTGTGTGTATGTGTGTGTATGTGTGTGTGTGCGTGTGTGTGTGTGTGTGAGAGAGAGAGAGAAGATAGTGGTCGCGAGAGGTAGACAGATCACTGAGGCTGATAAAATCCCCGTTTCTTCTCTCATGTCAGGCTTTCATGCTTCACGGTGTCCAGACAGGCGTTTCTTCTTCTCCTTCTCCTTCTTCTTCCTCTTCTTCTTCCTTTTCTCCTTCCTTTTCTTCTTCTTCTCATTCTTCACACTGCGGTTATGTAAGCTGCTTCACACCAGAGTGGATCAGAGCAGCACACTTTTTCAGCAACAAGCTCATGTTTCAAAAAAATAAATAAATAAATAAATCACAAGTTTGTTGAGGATTCATTCATGGGAAATGACAACAACAGTCACCTCATTCCACTGACAAGCGGCTTCATTTTGTCCCCTTGTTCTCTGGATTGGACAAAAAAATAAAGCACTCCAAAGACTTATGCTCCAAAAAAAAAAAAAAAAAAAAAAAATCCATCCTTTCAAAACTAGTGTGAGCATAATCTGGTACAGTCAAGCAAAAAAATGAAAAAAAAAAAAAAAAAAAAAAAAAAAAAACATCACTGTTATCCTCTACATTTCAGAGGCATTAAGTGATGGACCTGGCTTTGCCTGTTGGTTTGAATCTGCATCAAACTCTCCAGCTCTATTTTATTGCACTTTTACTCCAGAATGCACTGTTTTCATCGCGTCACAGATCATCCCAGTTCAACTCGCTCACACTCACTCTCACTCTGTTTACATGCAACACGTCCGAAACAGACGCGCAACAAACCTGTCCCAGCAAAAAATACCCCCTTATAATAATCCTCTAAAATATCTGCCATGACTTATAATGTGTGTGTGGCGCTCAGTAATGAGTTGTCATGACCTTGTAGTTTCTGATGTGATGTGATACATACCTGTAATGGTCCTATAATAATCTCCGCGGAGATGTAAAGGCTTGTTTCCCTGTGATATTTTCTATAATATCATTTTGAGCAGGATCATAGGATTACTATAGCTCTTCGTGCGCCTGGACATACATATGATTCCACACAGAGCAGGTTTTTTTTTTTTCGTAAGAAGTGAATGAAAAAATGAATAATTCATTTCTTGTTTTTACCTCCTCTTGCAGAGCCTCTTTGGGTTTCTTCTTCGTGGGATCTTTGGAGGCTGTCATCTTCCCAAAACCTCAGTGTTTTATTTTGCGACTGAATCCAGAGGCTCTCCCGGCGTTAGACAGCCAGACCTGCACAGGCGGGGGATTTAGCAGCGGAGTCAAGCCCTGCAGAATGAGGGCAAGTGCGACTTCCGGCTTCAGATTTCAAAATAAACTACAAAAGGTACGCTGAAATAAAAAAATAATTGTCGCATTTAGATCCCCCTTTTCAGTAGGCCTTATATAGCAACGGTTACATGTGTTTTATTGTTTTCATTATTTGTATTCCTAATTTCATAATACATTTATAAGCCTTTATTCCTGTTTGCCCCTTTTATTTATTTATTTATTATTTTTTTTTGTTTTGTTTTGTTTTGTTTCGTTTGTTTTGAGCATGTTTTGAGCATGTTTCTTCTCCCTATTGCTGCATGAAACACATAACATAAGGGGAAATAATTGTAGCAGCCCAAAGCTGTACAATAACACAACGAAGACAGAATTTTGTGTTAAAGATCCATATTGTGGGAGGAAAATGTACGCAGTGTCTGTTAAAGGTGGAATTTGATATTACTGTACATGTTACGATTCCATTATTTTGATGCCGGTCTCATGTGTGCTTTAATTGTGAAGGCCAACTTCTCGTGTAATTCCGCTTGTTACTAAGCAAATTGACAAACCCACATTTCACCCAAGAGAGAGACGCAGCAACAAGAAACCCATCGGAGCGTCAACTATTTTAGAAAATACTGTACAAATATCGCTGCAGAGCTACAAACTGTATCTGTCATATGCGCTATGCAATGTAAGCCTGCCAAGAGAGATAAATAAAATGCCATCAAGTGCAATGAGGTCAGGATAAACTCATTTTTCAGTAGTACAGACACACTGTAAATCCCCAGAGGAATATTACTGGGATATTACAGGAATATTACAGGAATATTACAGTGATTTGTCAGAACTTCGCTGCTCTGTTCGATTTTCATCAAACGTCGACAGTAATGATTTATTGCGTAGCTGTTTATTATTAAATGAGTCAACTGCTGTAGTCAACACTTTGTCTATCTATCTATCTATCTATCTATCTATCTATCTATCTATATATATCTATATATATATCTATATATAGATATATATATATCTATATATATATATAGAGAGAGAGAGAGAGAGAGAGAGAGAGAGAGAGAGAGATACCTGTCTGTAGCGCTGTCCCTGGTGCTGAAAATACACTATCACCTTCTGTGTTAAGTTTGCACTGTTGAAAAAGTCACAGCTACTTTATGAACTAAACAAAACGATTGCAGTATTATAGAAACAGGAATATTTTAGTCATACTATATGCAATAAACAGTTATGTAAAGTACAATAAAATGACTATAAACTCACTACTAGGTGCTGCAGACACACAAACAATCACTATTTGACTAATTATAGTGATATTAAAGGTGATGAAACACCATAAAGTCTAATAACTTCACTAATCTCAGTGCTGAGACCCACAAAACAATATGAGTCACTATGTTAATATCATAGGAATATTAAAGTGATACCATGAGAATCCAAAAAATACCATAAGGTAGGATATGGTCACTATAATCTCACTATTGAGCTCACTATTGATGTCCCGATGCTAATGTGATACCACAGATAAAATAAATGCCATAAAGTAACATAAGGTCACTATAGAAACCCAGTGTTGATTACCAGTGACAGTATTCTGCAGTATACTACAGTATACAGCAATTCACAATTGCCCAATTAGCCCATTGCTATATCCCACCCTTGAAAGCAAACTGCCCAATCATAGTGCAGCATCAGCCAGCTCTGATCAGGGTCCAGCAACTATACAGCTGTGCTCCATAGACTCTCATTCAGTGGTTTCATATTTTCTTCATTTTCAGTCTCTATGTTACCACTTCTATGCTCTGCTGGCTACTGAAGTTATGTACTGTACATGCTGTGTTTGCTCTTTGATGGTCCTAACAGTGCATACAGAACTACCTATATAGAAACTGTGCCGCTATTTAACTTCACTGTCTTCTATCTGGCTCACCAGGTGGTGCAGAGGTTCACTTTTACACTCTCATATGATCTTCTTAACCTGTTTTTGCCTGCTGAGTCAGAATAAAGCAGCACAATAATGTCACTATAAAGTCATTGTTATATCCCAATAGGGACTAATAATGTGTCTGTGCTGCTCAATAATGACTTTTTAATGATTTTATGGTCCATTGTGGTCTTTTTATCTCCTATGATATCACTATTGATTTCACTTCCTTTAGGGAGTATAGGTCCTTCTCAATACTGAGTTTATAGTAACCTTACTGTATTCAGTGAGATTTTATTTCCCAGTGTATCACTACAGTATTCTTATATTATTCCTGTAAAGACTTGGAGTTGTTCTGTGATATTTAGTGTTGGAGGATCCCTCTTAAATAAATTATGGGGCTATATCTCCGAGGGGAATAAAAGCAAAACACTGAGTCAGATCAGTAACCAGCTGGCCCGCCCGAGTGCACAGCAGCACAGTGACTGAATGCAAACCGATAGGTGTCACCGAGAAAGCCCTCAAGACACGACTTCTCCCCTTCCGTCCCCACTGTCCCGTCTATAAATAACAAGGAGAACGGGAGGGGAGAAAGTGGGGAACAAAAAACCCAGATGAAGACAGTGAGAGAGCAGCAGCAGAGCTGAGGCAAAAGACCAAACAGCCTGCGGATATTTGTCTCCCCTCGTCAGCGTGTAAGTGCCTCTCTGTGTGCCTGTACTTGTGAGGACCAAACGCCCTACACCAGGTCAGAAAAATGACAAAAATCTTCCTCACGGGGGTTAGATTCAGATTAGGGTTAAAAGGGCGATCAAGACAAGTTATGTCAAGTCGAATTCATTTCAATGGCACATTTAAAAACCCAAAGACCTTTTAAAACTTCACCAGGAGAAACATCAAATAATAAAAAAATAAAAAGAGAGCTCACAAAAAATGGCTAAAACCCAGATAAAGGAGTAGGGTTAGAACACTAACTTGAGCAAAGTGCTTTCTAAACTTCTAAAAAAAAAAAAAAAAAAAAAACACTAAAAAGACAACACAGAAGCACCACTTAAAAAGCATTAAAGGGCGAGGAGAAACAACTTTTTCCAGAACTTAAAGATAAAAATGAAAGTATGGAAATGGGCCAAATATTAGATAACTCTTGGGTCTATATTGAGCTTTTTAATGACACAGAATCACTGCATGTTTAAGAGAGGATTTTGGCTCAGCTCATAATGAATATAGAGGAGACAAGAGTAGATGAAGCAGCAGCTGAGAAATTTCCATTTTCTGGTTTGGATGCCAGATCTCATAAGCCTTCTGCGCCAGACCTGAGAGCAGCGTAGTGGTTTCTCAACGCTTTGAATTGAAACACTGTGCTCATCAGTGTCACTTCAGTGTAACTTGACCAATCAAAATTGTCAGATCTGCTTCTATTGTCCGCTGTTTAGCTGGCCTTTCGGTTATCCGCAACATCTAGACTGGCAGCTCAAGTTGAAGTTCTCAAGCCACTTGTTGGTAAACCTTTCCAAACATAAGCTAGAAGGAGCCGAGTCCGTGATGGAGCAGTTGATATTGATATTGAATTGCAGTGTCATAGTTTCCTAAAGCCGCACTAGGCTGTAGTTTTATGTATACTAGTCTTGATAGTGTTGTCAGTATAAATGACCAAGCTGTGTGCAGTTTATTGATGTCAATTTTTAATATTTCTCTGCATTGAGGCTCTAATTGCACAAACAGTTTGGATTTGGAGCTATGTGCAAAATTCCCTTGTGCAGCTTTAAGATTAGAATGAATGGAGTCAGTGAAGGTCCTCACAAGTATAGTAATACAAGGACGTGTGTGTGTGTGTGTGTGTGTGTGTGTGTGTGTGCTTGATGGACAGAGAGTGGGCACTGTTAGCGCAGCAATAGAGAAGGAAGGAAAGATGGGGGTCAGAAGGTGGAGGAAGAGGGGAGGAAATGGCAAATGAAATCGCCAAAAATTTAAAGCAAATGAGGGAGAGAGAGAGAAGAGAGCGCAGTAACAAGCAAATGGAAAAGAGAGAGAACAGACGGAGGGGACTGCTGGGCGGACAGAGATGAAGGAAGATGGTGGAAAATAGCAGAGGAGGGAGAGAGAGAGAGAGAGAGAGGCGGAGGATGTGGGGGAAAGGACAGGAGAAGAAAGAGAAAAGGGCAAGAGGAGAGAGAGGGAGAGCGTGGAGCCTCAAAGCTTCGCTCAAAAGTTCAAGTTCAAGTTTATGTAGAGCCCCAAATCACTGTTTACAGTCTCAAGGGGCTTCACAAGTTTGCACCAAGACAGACAGGATGGCACTCCCTGACTTAATCCTCATATCTGGGAAGGAAAAACTCCCCAAAAACCCAGAGGTGGAACAAGGAAAAACACATGGAATCTTGAACAGGACAAGAGAGAAAGGAGACCCCTTCACGGCCAGAGAGGTGCACAAAGGGTGCCGACCCAGTGATCAAAAAACAGCCACCCACCCAGAGCCGGGTTCTCCTTGAGGTTTTTTTTTTCCCTGTCAGAAAGATTTTGGTTCATGGGTTGAGCCTAAATCTCTTGTGTCTCTCTTAAATGCCTTGAGATAACTTTTGTTATGATTTGACGCTATACACATAAAAGTGAAATGAACCGGCAAAGAAGGCACACAAGGAGACAAAATGAAGATGTCAAAAGCAGCAGGGTCAGGCAGCAAGCCACAGCAGCACAGGAGAGGAGAGATGATAAGGATGGGGGAATGGAGGAGGGCGGGGGCATTTGTGAGGTACCAAAACGTAGTGGAGAAGGAGAAAATATGGTGCAAAAATGAATGAATGAGGCAAAGCCAATGGCCGTGGAAGGTGCAAGGGGAGCACCAGGAACAGCAGCCGACCTGAAGATGCCGGAGCCACATCCATGCAGCGACACACAGACAGAGGAGAAAGGGTTAGTAACACAGAAAACATTAAATATTTAACAGGTGGAATCAGAGACCCCATGGAAATGATCTCTCTCTCTCTCACACACACACACACACACTCTCTCTCTCTCTCTCTCTCTGTGACCTCTGCTGGTGTTTAGGAAGTTCACTGATGTCCCCAAGGCATCAGATCTGTCCTGCCTGCACAAGCTAGTGTGTGTGTGTTTATGCATTCATGCAAAAACACGTGTCTTTTGTTGCTTACATGCCTTGTTACCTTTATTCATATATTTGTATTTGCATGCAGGCATACCAGTGTACATCTAGTTTTGTCTGTGTTGCTGCTCTTGTCAAAAACTGTTTGCATGATTTATACTTAAATATGTGAGTGTGAGTATGTCGCAAGATGAGATTACTGTACAAATGTATTATCATGTCTACTCTTGTTGATTTTCCTGGGTTTTTTTTTACATGGAATAGTTCTCAGGCTCTTGGCGTCCTCTAACAATCAAATTCAATAAGGTGAAAAGGGGAAAATTATTCTTTGGGTGAACGGCCCGCCACTCTGCGTCCGCAGCCTTCGACATGGGGGTTCACAAGTAGATATTGCTTCATTTTACACCTAACCCACACCAGAAACGAGCAAGCCTGATGACATTGCCCTGGGAAGTTATCAAGATAGGATCCGACAGCACCGCAAAAATGGGCAGCAGTCATCTTGCAGAGTGGGACTTCACTAGCTTTGACGAAGCTCCCCTATTTCCTTGGATTTACAGTTTTGCTACATGGAAAGAATTTTTGGGTTTCCATTTCCGCCTGTCCTGCAGAATAAATTTCCCCAGGGAAAGTGTGAGGGTGGGAAATGAGTGGTTGGTGAAATATACAGCTCTTGGAGGCAATTTTCAATCATGCAGTTTAAGAGACTAAATCACTGGGATGTTCAACAAGTTGCACTTTCCTGCTCAAATTCAGAACTCAAGAGACTGATAACGGTGGGGGAGTCTTATTAGCCTCCTCCCATTTTCCACAATAATCCATGACTGTCTTCCAGGCTTTAGGAGTGAAGAATGTGGAGCAAGGTTAGAACTCATGTTGTGGACTTTTCCCACCTTTTCCCATTTTTCTCCTGATGAAAATGAATATTATACGTCACATCCACGTGTATCTGCTGTTGTGTATCTGCAGTTTTATTGAAGCTGCACCACACTTATATTAAGTGGACAATTCAAAGCCAAGATGCCATTGTGCTATGGCTGCAGCATCAAATACAAAATATCAACATGTCTTGTGCATTTTATACACATTTGCCAGGACATATATGGGATCTTTGGAAACCTCAGGATCTCCACAAGGCTAACTTTTCAAATTGAGCGTCTCTGAGACTGACCAAAGCACTGCATTCTGTCAGGAACAGGTGTTGAGGGCTGATGAACTCACTGGTTTACAGGAAGTCATATCTCTCTCCTGAGGCCTCCATCTCACAGCTTGGCTACAGTTGTCGGCTATTACCGTCCATATTTAACAGCCTGAGTAATGTGCCCAGGCTGCAGGTGCAGGGCGAGGCTGTTGGCCAGGTTTTGCTCTCTGTCAGCGGTTTATGACAGTCACCGTATATGGAAAAAGTGCTTTTTTTTTTGTGCAGCCATTTGTCTTGTTGATGTGTGATGCTGCTCGGCGTCCATGTTGAGGCCAAGGTATTGTTCTGCTTTCGTGCTATTATTCCCTTGGTGAGGTATTGTTTCCACGTGGTTATAAATAAAATAATCAAATTTGTGTGTGTGTGTGTGTGTGTGTGTGTGTGTTTGTGTTTAGGACAGGCCAAGACTTGTGGGTTTCACGGGAAATTGAGTCACCTTTGCAAAGTGGAATAGAGAGAACGTCAACAGTAAAATATAGACGGTGGACTCTTGTATCCAGGCCGGGGTGTTTTAAAGTAACAACAACTAACAAAATGTCTTAAAGCTGCACTATAGGCAAGATTTTTATGTCAAAATCTGTTGCCTTATAGCAACATCTGGCTTTAACAGAGATGGGCATCCCGCCCACACGGACTGCAAAACTGTGAATTTGTCCTATTTGCCCAAATTAAGCATCCAAAGAAACCTGAACTCACCTCAGACAGCATAAGCTCTTCACCACCTATGCTAAAAAAAAATTTAAGAGTAACTAAACCCCCAAACTCAAATATCTGAATCTGACCTCTAATGGTGAAATCTCAGTTGCCTGGTGTTTGGTGGCAGGTGATGTCACTGCCTGTTGTTTTCAACAGGTGGTGGCAAAGACCACACCCTACATTTGATCACTAGAGGTCAGGCTGCACACAGATGTGGGTTTGCGATTGTATCACAATAAAGAAATGACCGTGATGTTTGGAAATCTGGTGGCCGCGAGCTAAAATGGGCACTGCACTCATCACCTGTTGATTCTTGTGCCTATAATGACGATGGCACACGTCCAGCTCTAGCAAGGTAAACAGGTTCAGGTGCACCATCAGTAGGTAATTATATCTAGCACTCATGAATTATGTAAAGGTAGAATGGTCTTTTAATGCATGGGAAGTGCAATACATTTGCACATCAGTGTCAAACCAACCCTCCTCAGAGAATCAGTGATGTCACCTGGCACCCAAAATCCACACAAAATTTGCCCAGTCATTGACTAGTCATTGAGGCTATCCAAGAGAAAAAATGTTCTCAAGACTATATTAATTTTTCATATTCATTTTTCAGCCCATATGCTGAGACCTGTCCAGGGTGTTTCACTGCCTTCCGCCCTATGTGCGCTGGGATAGGCTCCAGCAACCCCCCGCGACCCTTGTGAGGATAAGCGGTTCAGAAGATGAATGAATGAATGAGTCCATATGCTGACACATGTTTGTTGCATTGCTCATGCACATGCCGACCTCTCTCTACATGGACATATTCATGAGTGCTGGTAATAATTCTCCTTAGTCATCTTCCATCTCTCTCAAATCATCCCAGTCCCTCTCCACCGTCATGCCACCGTACAAAGCACAAACCCAACCTGTCAGAGGTCGTAACGATGATAAAAACTTAAAATGTTGCTCATGCTCTTCTGTTTCTTTGCATTTCGTTTACATCTCTGACCCTCTTCTGCTTTTCAAAGGTTTTTCCCAACTTTGCTGTCAGTAGCTTTAAATGCTCAAGTGTTTGTTGCAAAGCTGTAGATCTCCTCAGTGCCTAACCGGACATTTATAGGAACACAACATAGCCGGCGGGCACAGACATGAAGAGAATGTATGAGTGGATGTATAATGCTGCTGTCAGATGAAAGCCATGCATCTGCAAAAAGCAAGAGTGTCAGGAATGAGGAAAAGATTGGCCATTTCATCACAGCCGCACGTGGATTTTTGAAGCCACACGAGAGGATTTTAACAGGTATCACGGACCCGCAGGCACCCAAATGACTGTGTAGGCTTTCAAGATTTGGAAAAAATACCCAAATTGCAGTTGTTTTCCCTGACAGCTGCAGTAATCTCAGTCAAACATGAATATGACTAAAAGGTATATGACTAAGAGTTATGTAAACACAGCAACAGTGAGGCGCAGAGTGAATCAGTGTCAGGGGACCCGGGCGGCTTTATGAGGCTGTGATGTTGTCAGATGGTCAATTTAGTGGATGGATTCAGCTAAACAGCCTGTTCACACTCTCCAATATGCACTATGGAAAATGACGAGTCATTACCGACGCATTTGTGTTGCTGTTCTGAGATCTATATTAATAAAAACATTTTGTCGTAAACATGCCCTTTAATGCTGTTACTAATATACATTTACTCCCATCCCCAGACTTCACATTTAAAAGCCAAATGACAGTCAGCTGCATTATTTTAAAAAATGGCAACAAAAAGTATAAAAATATTTATTAAAAAAAATCAGTCCAGGGTTTTATCTTGTATCTGTTTTAACATATTGCATCTTTTTTTATGTTTTTTTTTTTTTTTTTTTTTTTTTAGGGTTCAACTTCTAATTTAGATTAAATTAATTAAACATAAGTTAAACATTTTTATTTTATTTTATCGTAATTAAACCCATTCCATACTTTGCACAAACTGTCATTTTACCTTTTTTGTATTGTGAAGAACTTTACAAAGATTATTATTAATGTTATTATCATTATTATTGTTATTGTTGTTGTTGTTGTTTTATTATGAAGGTATTCTTATCACACAAAACTTCCTATGGTGGCTATCTATTTGACCAGTATCATATCCTCAAATGTTACAATATTAATATTGACAATAAACAAAAACACACAACAAACAAATAAAAACAGGCCTGCTTGTGCTGTACAAACTGGCCGGACACCAACATATTTTCACATCCACTGAAGTCAGAGCCATGAAATAAAATCCAGATCGCTCAGCGGGGCCGCGGAGCAAAACTGAATGTGTGACCTTGACCCAGAAAAAAAGCGAGTCACTTTAAGCGTCTGACACAGTAACACACTTCACACCAGCAGCTCTGTCTGCTCCGAGAGCGAGACGCCAGGAGAACGAGGAGAGAGCTCCTCTGGTCAGTGGAGCAGAGACCACCGAGTCATAGTTTTGGATTGAAACTGCTAATATCTGATAGCCATGAAGTGTTTCTGCCGCCAGTTCAACCAGCTGCCTGCTGCTGTCGGCCTCACAGAACAGAGTTGCGCTCATCAGCTGATCTCTTTGTCTGAAATATCTGGAGAAACTGTTTTTGCTGACAATGTGAACTTTAAAAGAAGCAAAAATCATAAGATGCACCGCAATTCCAAATCCTCTGTTGCACATGTGGCATGGTGTCTACAGTATTTCCAGTACATTAATGAAGTGATTTATTTAAAGTTGCTTTCCTAATCAACAACATATATATTACCCAGCAATCATCATTGTATATCTGTTCATGACAAAAATACCAAAGAACATAGGAAATTATTTATTTAATTGACTCGTTTTTCTTGTGATAGTTTATGTAGAATAAGCATATAATTTTGTTGAAAATGTAAATGTGAGTTTGCCTCTTCTAGTGCATATATAGCAAATGGTATCAGATTAAATTTAATGTGAGGTCTTTGAACACAAGTGTGTCTCTGAGGTGGCAAGGGCCTGACACACTGTTCTCTCATGGGGCCCCCATCCCTCGGGCCTCGGTGTAACCGCACTGCCAGCTCTGTCTGCATCTGCGGCATTTTTCACCATTGCTTGGGAAAGCCTCTGACTCAGCATGCAGAGCATCATGGGACACTGCCACTCTGTCGACACTCGCGGCTTCATCTGAATATGCTGACATCATGTGCTCTCAGGGGGTTAGGCTGTTTTTATCCCACTGACCTGAGGTCTGTCACACAAATCTCTAAAGACTGCCGATTCATTGTTTTGGCTGGATTTGCTGAGGTAGTTTCGCTTCATTATGGATTAGGGATTTACGTTAGATTATGGCCCCATCAATAAAACATCTCCAGCTTAACAAAAAAAAAAAAAAAAAAAAGTTGGTAGAATAAATGCATGCTTTTCATTACCTTTCATATCTGCCCTGATTCATGTATTTTTGTCTCTGCTAAGCTATGCAGTGACTAAAACCACAAGACTGACATTTGAGCTATTTCATCTTTTGCTCCCCTGAATCTGTACGTCCCTCTCTTCACTGCAGTCTATTAAAGGCACAATCAGCGTATTTCACTGCACACAACTGCAAATTACAGTGGGGGTGCATCAGCCTGAAAAGCCACTAAAGTTGAGGAAAAGGGTGTTTTAACGTGATTTTATGTTACTTAGCCAAGGAGGCACATGACAAATGTTAGAACAGGCCATCTTCCGCTCAAAATATTAAAGGCAAAATGCCCCACACATCATCTTACAAATAAAAATACAGACATACAGACTGGCTGACATGTCTTTATTGAAATGCCAATATTAGCCTGATGTATCAGCCAACCAATATATATCAGCTAACCCTAATAGACATGCACACACACACACACACAGCGACAGTCTGTCCTGACACACTTTGCGTCCCACAGGAAGTGTTTCTGTTTCTCAGAGCCTCGACTCCCTGAGGAGTCAGCAGAGACACATGGGACTCCCCGATAAAACACACTGTCTGCTGCTCTTACCTCACACACACACTCACACCATAGAGGGAGCACAGTGTTGGTCTGAGAGTGTGTGCATGTTTGTGTGTGAGAGAGTGAGTGAAGGCTATCAGCAGGTGATGGAGTTAAAAGGAAAAAGTGTGTGTGTGTGTGTGTGTGTGTGTCTGTGTGTTTGGCAGGGGTCCTTGTCCGGTCAAGTATGATATCTTTCTTTGGCCCAAATAAGGACTCTGGCCCCGCCCCCTTTCAGCTGAGCATGGAAATGAATGGACATGTGAAGTGATGTCAATGCATTTCATCAAATTCCTCTGTTATGTGTTTCTGTGCGAGTTGAGTTGGATGTTTTAGAGTAGTCAGACTTAGCACTCAGGAAATTTATGGTTCGCCAACATCCGTGCACAACGGTTGCTAGTGCAACACTTTTAAAGTAATGAAAATTCAATAACACATTAAAACATGCTGTAACATCATTATTTGTAATTACATACACTATTTAATGCATTGGAAGAAGGAGGTGCTTAATAAGTTGGATCGAAAATATTTTCATTTTCAGAATATGCTAAAAAAAAAAAGAGAGAGAGAGAGAGAGATGGAACTAAAATACTCTTCTAACTGTTCAACACCAGACTTTGAAATAGAGTAGAAGAGAGGAAAGTAAAAGAGCATACAGTAAAATGCAATGGAACAACAATGAACTGCACAGAATAGAACAGAACAGCACAACATGATATGACATAACATACAGCACAGTAACAGAATAGAATAGAATAGAATAGAATAGAATAGAATAGAATAGAATAGAACAACACAACATGACATGACATGATATGACATGACATACCATAGTATAATAGAAAAGGATAAAGTGCAAAACAATAGAGTAAAATACAATGCAATAGTGCAACAGCAATGCACTGCACAGCGTAGAACAGAATATAATAGATTAGAACAGAGTAGAACATGACATAACATACAGTGCTGTAATAGTGTAGAATAGAATAGAATTAGAATAGAATAGCATGACATGACATAACATGCAGCACTATAAAAGAATCAAATAATGTGATAGCATAGAATAAAGTGCAGAACAATATAGAAAATAGAATAGAACAGAGTAGACTAGAACAGAACAGAAGATGACATAACATACAGTACTGTGATAGAATAGAACACCATGACATGAAATAACATTCATTACTATAATAGAATAGAATGTAATAGAACAGAATAAAGTGCAAAACAAAAGAATAAGATACAATGCAACAGCGGTGCACTGTAAAGCATTGAATAGAATGGAACATAATAGAATAAAATGACATGACATAAAATACAGTACTATAAAGAATTGAAATAGAATAGAATAAAATGCAAAACAACATAGAATATAGACTAGAACAGAACAGAAGATGACATAACATACCATGCTGTATTAGAATAGAGCAACATGACATGACATAACATACAGTACTATAACAGAAGAATGTAATAGAATAGAATAAAGTGCAAAACAATGGAATAAAATGCAATGCAACAGCAATGCTCTGCACAGAATAGAATAAAATAGAATAGAATAGAATAGAGTTGTCAGGGGTATGGCAGTATGGAAGAGTAAAAGTCAAGAAAATGTATCATAATATATTTTGTTGGTGTTTTCCCAACCTGCAACATGGCCAGATTACACTTCTCAGATTATAAACTGTGTGTCAGATTATTCTTCATTCATATTAGTGTCAAACCAAAACTGCAAACGCACAAGAAGTGGGCTTTCCAGGAAGAACATTCACATCTTTGGCTGTAACCGTTTCCAGGGGCCCAAATGTCACGACACTCACCCCGACACAGAGCCACGCTCAGGAGGGAGAAGGGAGGAACGCGGCGAAACGGCAGTGATGTGGTTTCTATAAATAACGGCGTATTGACATCTCACCTCCAGGAACCTGAGCTCTGGTTCCATCATCCTGACAGCCAGACGTCTCCGCAGTCAAAACACACCGCCTTCCGACTCTGAGCGACGCGACATCACAGCAGCAAACCCCAGCAACAGCCAGACTGTGTCACATCCAACTCTCTGAGCGAGGCGCACGAGTTCAAAAAGTGTGTGTGGGGGAGGGGTGGGGTGCCCGAAAAAAGTCGGGGGGAAAATGCATGCAAAAGGAGGAAAAGACAAACCACAGTCACAAAACAAAGTCGGGACTATTCTGCTGTTGGCGGGCTTGTGTCTGACCGCCTTTTCTCTTCAGAGTAAACAGCTATCTGGCAAGGCAAAAAGAAAAAAAAAAAGAAAAGAAAGGAAAAAAAGACCCTTCTGTTCCGCTTTCACGTAAAAAACGGTGTCAACCAGTCAACCCAGTTTTGCTTGACAGAGGCATCATCCCACATCGTTAGTGTGCCGATCTAATTATGTGTCAGGGGGAACTTGTCTGGTGTGACACTGTGGCCCGATGAGCTCAATTCACTCGGTCTCTGTGTTAGAAGGGCAGTCAGACCACAGCCATATTCACAAAAAACTTCCCCAGCTTTTACATTTTTAATCATAAAATACAATTTAAACAGTGTTGTGATTCATCAGAGTAGTTTCTTGACTTTTCCTCTTATTTGGGTTGCAAAGAAAAAACAAATACCTCAGATTCTCTAATCCCTTAAATTCTGATTTGTGCTCAAATCTCCACTTAAGGAGCTTCAAAGTCAGATTTTTTCCTATATTGTACAAAGTCCCTTCCATATTGTGTATCTGCTGGTTGCAACACTTGCTTGAAGCTCCAATAGATTTGAGTTAAATATTCAAACCCTGTTTCCCCTCTGGGATCAATAAAGTATTTCTGATTCTGATTCTGAAATAGAAAATATCTTGTGCATTATTTTACACACATTTCCCTGAGTTCTGCAGGACATATGTAGGATCTTTGGTTCGCCACCAGAATTCCAAATTAAGTTAATAAAGTTAATAAAGTTGGTTTCAAACTTTGGAGCTACTTAAGGTGAAATTTAAGTTTCAGTTCAAGGGGTTAAAGAGTTTTGACTTTTCCCTTTAAAGAGGCCAAAAATTCCCCACCAAGCAAGTCTGCCGTTCAAAGCCCTCACATGTACCAGCGCTTAGTCTAAGAAGATTAAAAGTTGCAAATTGCTCACATCTGTACATTAGGGCACGATTACAGCAGCAGGGGGCGACTGGGTGGAGAGGTTTCGATCCAGAGTGAGGCGTCTTACCCGCTACGCCGTCTCTGGATCCCGAACAGCAGGAGTTCAAAGTCAACCTGCCCTGCTTAGAGAGATTACAGAAATTAAAGGAAGTGCTGCTGCTGCTGCCATGGCTCGGGGAGAGACATGCGCTCGTGTCTGTTGTGCGGTTGAGTCTGGCAATGTCAGAGAACCAGGCGCTGTCTCGGAACCAGAGTCCTGACACGCTCATTTTTGTGAAGCGTATGATCTGTATTGCGAGCCATTGCAGCCTGTTGTGGCATGGCACTCTTGCTTTGCAGCTTTGAAGTTTCCCATCCTCAATTAAATGCACCAAGACCCCAAAACTTGGTGTTTCTGTTGTTTTATGTCCAAATGCAATTGGGCATAAAAATTACATTCTCATACAACCAAACTGCATTCTCAATTAAGGTTCAAGGGAATGTATTTCTCAATTAGGTTACATATGAGGGGGTCAAAAAACTGACTTTGACCCAGGCGACATGAGTTGGAGTCCACCATGAAGTGACGGTGGTGTTCATTTGTTGCGAACATTAAATATGTCACATTATGTTACATCACATTTTCCACTGGTTTTTATGTCTTACCTAACCTTCCAATAGCCTTAACCAAGACGTTTTGGTGGCTAAAGTAACCAAACTCTAAAAAGCATCCCAATATTATACACAAGATATGTTGAATAGAAACATATTTCTGATGCGTCAGACACAAATATAATCCGTGGGAAAATACGCTTCCCCGTAAGTGTAATTAAGAATGCAGGTTAGTTGTATGGGAACATACGGAAGCCATAGCAGAAAGGCAAAATATTTGAAGACTAAATGTATCAGGAATGGTTACATTTTTTGTGGCTTATTGAGGTATTATCAGATCAAATTAATCATGATTAACAGAAGATTCCGTGCTGTGGTCAGTCACTTTGAAAACGACACAAGTGGACAAGTTCGTGTTACATCTAGAATCAAGATTTATCCAATGTGAACATGTGACTTGGTGGGGCGTTCACGTGCGCTTCCTGTTGGGAAACTGGAAGATGCAATAAACCCGACACCACCATAGCTGCATGGCCTGTGAAAGCAGCACCCTTGGATGGATGGAAGATAGTGATAGATAAAGCGCCAGCAGGATGTTAAAATCAAGAAACAAAACACAATTTCCCTTGAAAGTGATGTATACAGCTCATTTCCCAGTCTGGCTTCTTGCTTGCATGGCAATCACACACAAAGTCTTTCAAAATTTTCCATTTATCATGTCAACACTCCAACACGAGACTGGAATATTACAATTCATCAACTTTGGATGCCGTGTTTGAAAATATCACCTGTTGGCAGTTGAAAATGCACCAGTACACATACAAGCCCTACACCTGTGGCATAAAAGCCACTTGTTCATGCATTTTTGGTGGCCAAAAACAATTTTAGAGGCAATTTTACTTGCATTGACTTTGCTGCTGATTTTTAGTCTAGACACATCAATCTGAAGGGTGAAGGGTGGACTCTGGGTTTGGACATAAATTGACATTTATATCCAAAACCCAGTGAGACCCAGCTGTCCCAGTGGGCTCGGCTAGAGTTGAATTTCTTATAGAGTTGGGTCAGGTTCGGGCTTGGGTTTGAAGAGTGATGTTTCGTGAGGTTTTTTTCTGGCCCAAATGGGTTCAAATTTTGTAACTCCACACTGCCCAGGCTCTAAAACAATGTCTTTAAAAGTGTGTTATTGAAGGAAAGAGCTGGCTACTCTCTCTCCTCTTCCTCCTCCTTTCCTTGTCCTTCTCCTATACTCACCCACCCACACACACACACACACACACACACACACACTTTTCTCCTTTCACTCTCTGTAACCTTCCCATATTGCCACCTGGGGAGCAGCCATGGATCACAGAGTTCATTTCTGATTAAGACAAAAGCTTTATTAGTCCGCGACGTCACAGAGACACTCTGCCCTTCCTCATCCCTCTCCCCCTCCTCTCTCTCTCTCTCCCCCAAGTTTTCCCATTCACAACCATGCTCGATTTACCATTGCTGGCAACCAGTGGCCATTACCTTGAGATTTGCTTGTTCTTTCTTGTTATTTTCCATGTTTCTGTCCTTATACACACTATATCATTGTGCACAATGCGTTCCAGGAGTTATTTTGTGGCAAACTCAGGAAAAAACTGGGCAAAATACCAATCCATCCCCATGAACGTGTTTAACTCATCCTCATTCTGGATTTTCTGACTTGCTGATGTGAACAGCAGCCATGATTGACAATTGCCAAAATGATGATACTTTAAGTTTGACATTCATTAATGAGGAGGGACCAACCATTACTTGCTGGTATGTGGCTAGAGGAGCAGGTCGCATTGTTGGAACGATTAGGCATCGCACAAATTTTGAAGTCGGTGGTGTTACGCAACACTGACTGCAGCAGAGATGGGGACTGACACATGGGACAAATTGGAGGTAAGAGTTGGTTTCAGTGATGAACTTTAACGATGCTAACAAACCATGGTAGAACAGCTGACGGAAAGATATTACAAATCCATTTAGGGAAGGAAAATCTCATGTGAAACTCAATGTTCAAATTTGCAATATAATATGATTAATTCGATTTTGATTTAATCCTATAATAATTTTTAAGACACCAGGTCTTTCTTTTCACATGCTGGATGTGTCAGTTTGAAGCACTGAGTAGGAGACCATGAATTTGGTTTGGTGATGGTGCTAACGAGCCACGCTGACAGAGCCAAGGCACAGATGAAAACTCCCGAAACTCGATACTGTATCAATAATAGCACTATTATGCTGGCAAAATGATTCCTGGCCTTAAAGAAAAGCACATCCAGATTTGAAATACCGAGCAATGAATTTCAGGGGCCAAAACTTTTCCAAAATGTTTATACAGTATTTCTTCAAGTCTCCTCAAATGTGGAAACTTTGCTCCTTAAAACTTTTCCCTCCCTGTGGCGGTAATTGCTGGCGAAGACCAAAAATCAAAATGTCAGTGTATCCCTCAAGGTCAGGTGAGCTTGAAAGACGAAGGCATCCGAAACAAAAGTGCAAATCATCAGCATATAAAGCTACACTGACATTTACATTTTAGACGTTTAGCTCAAGGACATTTCCGCAGCAGTGGAGGCCCCTGGTGGATACTCGCTGGCTGGTGTGGGAGTTCAACCTGCAGCCTCTCTAACCGCTGAGCCGCCCTGTCACCTCTGGCTGAGAAAAAGTCGAAAGAACTCATCAAACACAGGCAAAACATACTGCAGCATGTTTCTAATAGAAGTGTAGGCCCATTCCCACAAAGTTCACCGAACACAAATTGTTCAGCATGCCTGCTCACCATGGCATTCATGATGTAGCATGCTCTGGCGGCCATATTGGAGGTCAACATCTCCAACAAGCATCAATATGCCTTGCTAATTTCAAAACGAATGATTTACACCCCAGCTAATATATCCAGATGGCTTACCATAGTGGCTATTAATTAATAACAACGATGACTACCTACATTTTTTTTTTTTAAATAATGTCTACCTAACCATATCTGATTAGCTCACCATTACTGAGTTGTAAACACTTTATTTCAAGCAAAAACATGTGGTAGAAGATACCATAGTGGGTAATACTGAGTTGTTTTGCAGAATTAGCCTGAGCTAACTTTTCTCCAACAGTGTTTTCAACTGGGGAATGGCGAAACAAAGACAAAACAGTGCGTAATCTACAATTGGAAACAACTATACCTTATGGATCCGGTTTTATTTATGACATTTCTGAACTGACCTGCACACATACCACACAAAAAAACATTCAGGTATTGTGGTATTGTTCAGGAAAATGTCTTGCTAAAAGACAGTTTCAGTCGCCTTGAGCTTGAGATCTCCCCTGTCAGTGTGGGATTTGAACATTTTCTAGCTTCAGGGCTCTAAAGTCTTCTTGGCGCTGAACTTAGTTTGGCCAATTATATTTTGGGGCAGTTTGACATGAAACGATTCCTTGCGGTACGAGGCACGCCATGAGCCAGAGTCTGACTCATTGCCCACTTCGGGCTCCCCAATAAAACACACCAAAACAGATTGGAAATAGGGCAGGGAAATTTCAAGCAGAAATTCAGCTGATATTAAGCTACCTCCTCAGGCTTTGTTTTGTCAAACAGCGTCAAGAGAGCAAACTCTTTGGATGGCCCCGGGTACATCACAGAACCTGAATGGAGTAAAATGTTTTCTACTCTACTTGATGTTCTGTAGGGTAAACTCATCGTAACTCACCTGCTCATCTGCAGAATAGTGATTATATCTTTCAGCTGACATGAATCCTCAAGGCCTATCACACATGCATCATATTAAGCTCTCTCAAACTGATAATGTTAAAATAATCACCAACCAGAGGTCAAAGTTCACCCACTGTTTTGTTTCCCCACTGCATCCCTGCATCCCCGTGTACAGCAAAGCCAACAGCCCTGATAGTGTTCATGCAGTGCAGCTAATGTGGCTTGTGTGATGCTGCACTCTAGTGACAAAAAATGAACCTGCACCCATAACTAACTGCAGTGATAATGCCTCTAGACTTTGCTCTGGGCTCATTTATGCTATCATTAATATTCACAGCACTATCAGTGGTAGTGGTTGTGGTTGTAGTACTAACAGTAGTTGCAATATAAGCAGTGGCAACAGAAATGGTGATGGAAATGGTGCATGACTTTAGAATACTCAGCCTGAGCTCGACCTAAACAGAGCAGAACCTTCATTAATCATTATCATTAGACATGACACCTGTGTTTACCCCGCTGTTTCTGCTGTGAGAAACATCTATTGGCAGCGTGCGACTATATTTATTAAAGCTCGGGTCAGCAACTTGTTAACATTATGATACTGCAGCATGAGCAAATGCAAAAAAAAAAAAAAAAAAAAAAAAAAAAAGTGAGAGAGAAGCTCTGATTCCTATTTCACATTTCATAGCAATTACGTTTCTGAATGTAGGGAACCACTTTAACCACAGTTTTACAGCCTTTTTTTAAATTGCAGGGACCAGAGTTTATTATTATTATTATTATTATTATTATTATTATTATTATTATTATTGTTATTATCATTATTTTAGCATTATATAGCACAGACATACATTGGTTATACATTTAACTGATGTATAAATACATTAAGTACAGTCTAAATCTATAGCATATTGTGTATAGTACAAACAGGTTCATACAAATCTTGTATTTGAAGGGTTTTTGATGCCACACTAAACAGTATGTCCAAAATAATTTATTTAAATATTATGCCTGAGAGTGATGCACTGACAAATGAACAATAACGGTATCAGTGTTTATTGTGTACGATGTACAAGGCTGCTACACAGCTTACATACAGTGTCACTCATGGTAAATGGGCTGCATTTCTAGTTTACTGGTGACTCACCATGCCTTACAGTGTATGCATCACATTCAGCCATTGATACAAACAGTCATACCCTGATGGTGGAGGCTGCCATGCAAGGTGCCACCCTACCCATAAGGAGTGGTTAGGGGCTCAGTGTCTCCCTTCAACATGCCACCACGAGAACCCGGAGATTGAACCAAGAACCGCCTAAGACCAATCTACCTCCTAAGCCATGCCGCCCACGTTCATTATCATTCACTCTGGAGAAAACACATAGAAAAAATCAATCAAGCAAGCCAGCTTAGTAAACATGGTGTGATATAATTATTCCAAATTTCAGCCACAGTGTGCAGTGTTATTAGTGTCACCTTTCTTATTGTCTGAATCATGACAGGTATAATGCAATGTGTGCACTAGACAGATATGAAACTGCACACCCTCAGCACCCTGCATACTACAAAATGATAAAGGCTTCTCATAAAAATGTCATCTTGCATGGTAGCCAGGAAACATTTACAAAGACGTGCTAACCTGGCAGTGTCAGCCTCAAAGTGTTCTACAATAGCTGGTCGTTGTTGAGGACAAGCACCGGCTCCTCAAAGCCACTGCTGCATTCACAACACTTTGTTTATATCGGCCTTGCTGCACTTTCTGCTCAACATCCATCTAAAGAATAAGTTACATAAAGAAGATTTAAGTGCTGGAAGTCAACCTTAACCTGTCTGGATACATTTTGTGGTGTGATGTCTATCAAACAGCCAGAACAGGGTGGTGAGAGCAAAATAGAAGCTAAACTGCATGTGATTCTTCCATTCCTAGTTTTTCAGATGACACCCAAACGTTTAGAGGCATTATCTTAAAACACAGTAATTTGAATCGTAATTGTTCTGTTGTTATGCTTTTATTCAGTTTCAATGTTCAAATGAAAAACCAATAACCCAAATACTCTGTCTAGCATGCTATCTCTCAAGTGAAGGTGTGTATGAGTGTTAGGGGTGCAGTGTGATGGTCCAAACAGACAAACACACTGAAGAAAAATGCCAGTCTGGTGTTTGGGAGAAATAAATGTTTGTTTGTTTTTCATGGAGAATAAAAAAAGATATTTGTATGTTTGTACATGGACAAATAACTTTTTTTTTTTTTTTTTTTTACGTTTTTATATGTTACAAATCTTTCACTATTATTTTAAAAGGAAGCTTGCATGTGTCTAAGTGGGTTGCCACCAGCTGCTGTTTTTCGAGCAGTTAGATAAGCCCACACCTGCTTACCATAATAGAGTAATTACACACGTAAAGGGAAACAGACATGTTTAGCCTTCTCTGTGCTACAGACGTTATGTAATCTACATAAAAAGCACAGCAATGTTCGCTTGCTGTTAGCGAAAGAGGTCCTTTGATTCAAAAGCAGCAGGGAAATGTGTACACGTAAATGAGTACAAGTTTACAATGGGAGCATATCTATGTCCCCAGGGTCCTACGTGTCCAAGGTCCTAGGAAGAAACATAGGACCTTGGGAACATAGGACCCTGGGAACATAGGACCTTGGGAACATAGGACCTTGGGAACATAGGACCCTGGGAACATAGGACCCTGGGAACATTGGACCTTGGGAACATAGGACCTTGGGAATATAGGACCCTGGGGGAGCACATATGTAGGAAAGGGGAACATAGGATCCTGGGAACATAGGACCCTTTGTCATGTTGCCTTTATGTGTCATCTAAATCTTGAGAATATAGGAACTTGGGAACATAGAGATGACTCTGTTTAAAACCAGTTTAAATCACACACTGACAAGGACAATTGTGAAACACCATTAATTTTCCTCAATACAAAAGTCCAGCCCTATACCTTCATAACTCCAGACCCTGACACGGTAATGCAAAAGCATGCTGTATTCCTCCTAAAGTAATAAATAAACATAATGTAATAAACTGTAAATGTAATCGCCAGAGAGTTTAAGAACATCCTCAAATTGGTGCAGTAATAAGTTAAAAATGGCGCAATACTTTTGTAAATGCTCGGACATTTTAGTTTTTACATTATCAGATTGTCAGCTAAATCTTTAATGTAATGGGTAAGCAGGTGTAAGTCCAGTGCCTTGCTCATGGGAACATCAGATGGATGGACACACTGGCTGTTAGAGAGCTCTTTCTTCCACCTGAAAGACTTTAAATCTTAACTTTTCTTGTTTCGTTTTTCTCCCCCTGGGTTCGAGGTCAGACTTTTTAAACACAACTTTGTCTGTTTTCAGTTATTGATTAAGAGAATTGAGGGAATAAAGGAAAATGCTGAACTCACACACTTAGAATACACTCTTAGCCTTCAATGTCATAGCCGAGGTCACTGTCATGGAAGTCAATATAAGTTTTAAAAGATGAAAATGTCATAAATTTCATAGGGAAAGGCTGCTCGGCCCTCCTGGAACTGACTCATTGCAAACTCCGACGTATGAACACACGCCCACTCCTCTGACCTTGTGCAAATGGGATGTGAATGATGTATATGATAACACGTCTTGGAATATCAAGTTACTTAGCAACAACCAGCATGATGAATTTTCATAGCAGCAACTGAAAATGAGGAGTGAGAGAGAGAGAGAGAGAGAGAGAGAGAGAGAGAGAGAGAGAGAGAGAGAGAGAGGAGGAGACAGAGCAAGATTTCTTTGAAATGACAAAGAAAAAGTGAGAGAAACTTGTCCTCCTAAATTTAAAATATGCGCTAACTATGCAACACATGAAAAATGACAATATTATGGAAAATGGGCACAAATGAGGGTTGGGGTGTGGTGGGGGGGATAAAAGCATATTTATTTCAAACAATAGGACATTTTAAAAGTCCATCTTTTGGCCCAACTTGCCCCTGAGCTAACGGTGTGTTTTACCCTGCAACCACCTTTCACTAAAACTGATTCACACAGCTCATCGACCTCAAAGTGTGTTGCTTTTCCATATAAAGATTTATATTAAAAATTAATAAAGCCTCCAGCATATATACTTCCATTTAGATACCACAATCCCCACCATGATGAAATCACTTGACATCGTAAAATATATATTTTCCAATCTAGCTGACTTATCATTTTCCCTATGTGCTCTCCTCCATCACACATTAAGGGAAATTAATTATTCATCCTAAACTTGTGATCATATGACTCATTTTGTGGATAGTTGTAATATAAACTTAACCCTAATTCCCCTCAAGAGTGCCACATTTGAAGGAAATTATGTTTTAACCTGCCACAGTTTCAGACAGGAGTTTGACAGTGGACATAATGTCAGCAATTCATGTTTTACTCGCCAAAATAAAATGACTAATTAAATTACTATTGCCATGGTTGCTGCCTGAATCTGTTATTTTTCCTCTGGCAGTGTTCAGGGTAAATATAATTCCAACATTTACACTGTAAATATCATTAAAATGTATTTTAAACTGTCATCATTTAAGTGATGCTGGTAAGGACTTTCATATGGGACTCATATCACCTAATTTGTAATTGTGCACTTATGTGATCTGATCCAGACTGGCTGCAATGTTATATTGTATTTGATATACTGAGAGTTATTCCTCAAAATGAATTTAGGCCATCAAAAGTGGAACAAGTGGAGTTGGCAGTCTTGCTGATATAAAGTATCTACACGAGCAGAGCCTCTCTTCCAGTGAATTTCCTTTAGTGTCCCCTCCTTTATTGTCCTGTATTATAACTCCCATTTGCTGCTGACACTATTTCTCTCAGATTTCTGTCTTAGTGAGTTTTGGTCCGCCTCATGCTACACGAGTCCACCCAGACACAGTCAAACATTTGAAGAAACTGAGTGGTGAGAATCAGCCATCTTCAGCCTTTTCACTCTACAGGCCACTGTGCGCTGGCCCTTGGCCCCTCCAGCCTGAACTACCTGAGATTCAGACTGGGCTTAGCCTCTAAATTGTCTTGTGTGATCTCAGTATTAAATTTCAGTTTCCACCATTCAAAGGCATTCCACACACATTCCATCACCCTCTGTGTGCAGACAGCATAAGACATACATCACAGTGTGCTGTTCTCATTTGTATTGCTGTAAACTAAACTATTATATCAGGCTGATAGGAGTCTTTTGCAGAACATCAGATGGCTGGTAATTCTGCCCATCTCTTACATGGTGGGGGTGCCTCTGTGCCCGCAGCTACATAAAAACAGTCTGTAGAAGCATTGATGAGTCTAAATATACAGGTGTGATGGTGCAAATGTGCATGTGGTGGAAGGGGCAACCAGAGGAAGAGGAGTGGGGCTGAGGTTGGGGTTGGGAGTGGGATGGATGGGGTGAGGGGGTAATGGATAGATTGAAAGACCCTGCAGCACGGCAAGTGCCATCTACTCACCCCCAGGAAGGGTAGGGGGAGGCCCACACAGGATAGGCCCAGCAGCTGCAGTTGAAGAATCAACCAAAAGGGGGCGGGAGGAATAAAAACTGAGGTTGTTTCTGATTGGCTTGCCCCCGCTTTTATGTGTGAGAGTGCCTTTTAAATCCCCAGAAGTTTTTTTTTTTTTTTTTTTTTTTTTTTTTTGAGTCAGGAGAAAACAACAGGCCTCTCTGATGACAATAAAAAAACATTTTAATTAAAAACTGCACATTGCAGTTTACCACCCCTTTAAGCTATTATTTTTTCTTCTATTTTAAGGCAGTATTTGCTGTTATTTAATCAAAACAGTGCTTTTAGGCGCTGCTATGTCTTAAAGAACTTAGTAAATAAGTCGGCATGGGCTTCAGCAGAGAGTTTTAGTGTCCAATTATGGTGTAAATTCTGCTTCAGAGGCTTTTCCAACCTGCCAGCTAATTAGAAGACATTTCCAGCACATTCAAAAATAGTTTTCATGGGAGCTAAACATAAACAGCAGCCCATGTAATCATGAAAGGAATGTCCGCTCGCTACTTTTTTTGCAATGAAAAAGTAGAATTTGTTAATGAAAATGTTGTGGTAACACCATCAGATATCCCAATCTGCCATGAAAAAAAAAAAAAAAAATCAGTTGCCACTTTAAAGAATTTCAGTATCATCACAAATATTGTCATAGAAACTGAAGGGGGGTAATTACAGATATAATTTCTATTTCCTTGCTCTATTGTCCACCTCTGAAAATCCAACAATGCCTCTTTGTGCAGAATGTGGGTGTAGTGAAATCTTTATTTCATTTCATTTTATTTTATTTTGGCATTCCTGCTTTATTTGACAGCCACAGCAGAAAGAGACAGGGCAACCAAGGGAGAGAGAGAGGCGACAACATGCAGAAAATTGCCCGAGGTCAGATTCAAACTCAGGACGCTGCGATCAGGACTCAGCCTTAACAAGTGGCACACGCTCTTATCTGGTGAGCGCCTCAGGTGTTTTAGCAAAATCTTGAGAACACATTTTGAAATCAAAACAGCAGCCAATTGACTAATATTTCCAAAAATTTCCCTTGCTATTAAATAGGTGTTTTGGGTCACCCTGCCCATAAAAGAGCTACAACTCCTGAATCATCTCACTCATCTTAGTCTCAAGATTACCTGTAATTTTACAAAATGGTCATATTATATATAAGAAAGCATAAGTATTGCACCTTTGGCTGCACCCTGCTATTGGCATAAGCTGGGATGTATTACACTCAGTTCCTTACGGGGGCACAAATATACACAAGCATATTATCTACAATGCAAATCAAGTGCAGAACATGAATCTTAATATAGACATCACTAGCTTAGTGGTGGGTGAATCTGAATGTACAGCAACTGTATCTGTACCACGGCCAACTTATTAAAAGGTGGAGAGAGGAGGGTGGATCACTGAGCTATCATTTACAGTGCTACATAATTCAAATGTCCTTTAATGGATCATACAAATAAAGAGCAACAAAATTATCCTCTTTGTTTTATGTATAGCGTTTAGGAAAACCTTTTGTTTCCAGTCTTGGTGATTTTCAGGTTTTAAAGTCAGTTGAAGGAATAGTTGCTGCTCTGCGGGCTGGGGAAACAGTAGCACCCTCAGGCGTATGAATCCCTTTCAAATCCTGCTGGATAAACTAAAAAAAAAAAAAATCATGGTGGTCAAACAAACCTGCTCTTCTCATTTCCTGAAAAATTGACATTTTGGAGATAGAGTTTCACCACGTCGCAACAATATGAAAGTTTTTCGACCACAAAAAAAAGTGTGTTGGCTGTCCCGCCGAGATGTGTTAAAGCCGAATGTGGCTCCATCTCTGCATAAATTGAGCCTAATGTCGCAGCTCCCTCCTGCCAGATTATTCCTATCATCCCGCCATGGTGCTACAACAGCATAGGATTGTGTGGGATTATACTCGGGCTGTCTTAAGGATCCGCTTGCAGCAAGGAACTGCTTTGCATAAATTGTGAGCAATAATGAAGTTCTTTAATGTTGGATCCTTTCTTTCGCTCGGCTCTGTTGGCCTGCCTCTGCGGTGTGTTTTACTGTGGAAATCAGTGGAAAAACATGAAGAGGTCCATTCTAAAAAAAAAAAAAAAACTGCACTTGATGTGTAAATTTTTTTTAAAAAGTTGGTCACTCGGAAATGAAATGAAATGAAATGAACTAAAATACAAAGGACCCAGAGTGTGGAAGTGGTGTCACTGTTATCATATGAGGACTTCAGTTATCTCCAAAAGGTTGATGCTTCATCTGGTGGGGGTGGGGGTTGTTGGATAGTGGCACATCAGTCAAACCTCTGCTTTAGGGTTTCAATCCATTACTTTGCCATCCATGCTTTAAAGATGGAGAGCTTTCATTTGCAATCACTGGGAAAAAATGATTGAAACAGCTTCATTTAACTTTTTTTCTTATTTTCTTGGGAGCATTTAGAAATGATAAAGCATCAAAAAGAAGAAGAAAGAAATCCTCAAAAGTGGCTTATAAAGATATCTTTGCGCCAAAAAAAACGTATGATGTCAAGTAATGTTCTGCAACTTCTCTATACTGATATTTTATTATGGTCTGATATCAACTATAATATACTGATATTATGCTATAACACTGATATCCAGTACCAATATCAGTATCTGTACATCACTGCTGACAGCATTAAGGGGTTTTTTAGGTGCAATGCCTCCTATCTCCCATCACACACACACACACACACACACACACACACACACACAGAGTAGAGTCAAACCAAGGTTCTTGAACAGTGAGATGCACAGTTAGTCACGACTCACATTAACATTCACTTTAAAGCATTTAGCCGGTGCTCTTATCCATTTGCGCTCCTTGATCACCAACATTACAGGCAAAACAACCATAAGGAGCGCGGCGCTCAGAGACTCGGGATAATTGCCTGTTTTATCGAAGTCAAAAGGGCAATTCTGCCGCCGGAGTCTGAGAGACTACACAGATGCAATTTGAAAATGAAGCAGTCTGAGGATGAAACGCAGACACGGCGACTTTAATCCCAAAAGAAAAATGCCCACTGTTTGATGCAAATGCCTTAATCTTTGATGCTCGCAGATAAGTTGCCAAGCAGCCAGAGACTTTTGCCCACAAAACACTTTTCACTCTGAAGTCAGCATTATTCATCTAATACTAACTATGGAATTACATTAGCATTTTGGAACCAAACCCTTTAGGGCACAAAAATAGCACTTTAAGAGAGGAGAGAGGTAATTTTACACAGACTGCTTACTGTGAAGTATATTAAAACTTAGCCAACTGTTTAATATTCATATACTGGCCTTGAGGGCTGTCAATCAACTGAGATGAGTGCACTGCAATGAGAATAATGAGCCTGAATAAGAATTAAAGTGACAATGAATAAAGCCATGAAGGATAATAAAAACAATTCTACCTTGTCATCCTTAACCGGCTGACACTCGATCTGATGAGAAACAGACGCTGTCTGGTTCATGTTGGACGAGGCTCTTCAGTTTCGCAGAATGTCCCTTTATCTCAGGTTCCTTTAAGGTAAAAATGAAACACCTGACAGTCCTGGCGGCGAAGCGCACAGACGCAGGTAGTTGCAGACTTGTCAACAGCTCAGGTTTTTTTTTTTTTTTTTTTTTTAAGTTTCCTCTGACTTCGCCGGCAGCATCTGGGCTCGGAGCTGACTGAAGCAGAAACTCTTGGTGATGATAATAATAATACTGTGAAGTGCAGACCGCAGTGCTACTGTAAGTCTCAGGCTGAGATCGTCCTCCTCGTCTGTGTCGCAGCTTCACTTCATCACTGGAGCTTCACCACCAGCAGCAACAGCACATTTGCACAAACAGGATCTGTTGTTTTTTTTCCTGCCTTCTCTCTCTTTCCCCCTGCTTCTGTTTGAGTCAGTAAATGATTTAAAAAACCACGTCTGAATGCAGTCTCTCTCTCCCTCCCTCTTTACCCCCCTCTCTCTCACTCTCTCTCTCTCTCCCCCTGTCCCTCTCTCTTTCTCTCTCTCTGCTATAACAAGTCTAGGTGGTGTTTCCTTCATATGCTGCTTCATATGGAGCGTCATGCCACAGCAGCGGCTGATAGACAGTTTGTAAAACAGGATGTTTGCCAGAGCCTCCCACATGAAGACGTTTCTTGGTCAGAATGCAAATTTTCCTCGAGGCAGGGATGTTGCAGGCGTTTGGTTTGGTTTGTTAGGCTTTTCTCTGATGCTCTTTTCAAGGCTGACTTACAGTCAGTGAGTAGGAAGGGGTTCACTGTTTTAATCAAAGGCATTTTGTTAGGACACAAGGCTTTTGATGGACACACACCGGCTGTTGTTTGCCTCAAAACCTGCGAGCACTCTTGCAATGAATTGTGGATTTAATCGGAGTTGTCAAAATTGAAGTGTGCACTTCATTGTACTTGAAACTGTGCATTGAAGTGATGATTTGCGATGCTTTCATGCATAAATATGTTTTCTACTCTGTCCCTGGTAGCTTGAACACATCAGTGATGCAGCCTGTATCCAGTTCATAAAGCTCTAATGCTGCTTTCATATCAAAACAAGGAGACTGGAAGTCCAACTTGACCACTCATTAACAACTTGAGAGAGTACACATGTTCATTCAAATAAATCGTCACAACCAATGGCAAATGCTAAAGTTAATGTCGTATGAATGAATTGAATAAATGTGCATAAAATTGCAGAGAAGCTTATACAAACTACCCAGGACCCGAGTACTAAAACTGGTAATTTATGCCTTCATGATTAACTCCATGCTTGTAAAAATCTTCCGTTTTGATGACATTGTGTTGCAAAGTGGGAGAAATCATATGTGAGTAGCAAATATGGAGTTTCAAAGTAGAAAATATGACAAAAAAGATGTATTTTTTTCTGAACAGGAAGCTCAGATTTACAATGTAATGATCTGGCATGAGTCTGGCAAGCGCTTAGCAATAAACATTGTTGTAATACGGCATCAGATCGTCCAAGTTCTTCCACCAGCTGCCATTGCGAGAAACACTGCAAGAATCTTTAGTTCCATCTCCACTGGAAGAATAGCGCCCTCTTCCTGTTTTGTGCCATAAAGCAATCCAGCAGATTTCCCTCCGAATCTAACCCGGTAACACACAATGTAATTGTAGAGGCCGCTAAAGGCAGACAGTCCTCTCAGCTAATGGTCTCCTTTGTTACTGGAATTTATTTACTTAATGTCCAAAATCATCAATGTGGTAATGATTTATTGTCTCTTGATCATATTTTCTGTTTGTACACTATATCGATAAAGGTTTTCTGGTAACACTTTACAATAAGCGTACAACAATTAACGTTAGTTAATGCCGTAATAAACATTAAGTAACAGGTAATAAACATTAAGTAACAGTTAACTAACCGTTAACTAATGTGTCTAAGGGCCCACTCACATTGGCAAGATTGAGCCCGTATCGTGCTAAAGCCAAAATCCCCCCCTCCCCAGTCCCCGGCTGGCCTGCACTCACATTACCTTTTTCCCAAACGCGCCCAAGCACGATTGCCCCCGGTGTGCACGTCATCACATTGAAATACGACAACAGGCATGGCCCGACGTCATTATAAATCAATGTAGTTCAAATACATCATGTCTTCCTTTTAACTAAAAAACGTTTTTGGTCCTTTTAATCAGACATGGGATGTTTATTTACCTTGACAGTTTCGGAGGTAACTTCCTCCTTCTTCAGAAAGGTCCAACTGACAGCCGGAGCGGCACCTGTCAGATCCGGCAGACCGGGTGACCGGATGGCCGCGCACCGTGCAGTGCCGCGGCCAGTGACGGCCGGTGCCGACGCGGTGCCGGCCAGCACCAGGTCTGCCGGATCTCCGCACACAGACTGCTGTACTTTCATTATAAACCGACTTTTGTTTATACGCGGTTGCAGCAGCACAACGGACAATGACACAGACAACATGGTTGATTATTGATTGCGCAACGCGGCCATTCGCCGGTAATCGCGCTGCGCACATTAAACAGTTTTGCAGAGGCAGGAGGAAAGTTGCATGATTTACATCCGCGCACTGCGTGCGTGACCGTGCATGTGCTCGTGTATGCGCCCGTACCGCGCTGAAGCACACCCCTTCCAACCGTGCCAGAGGGGGGGAAGTGTACTGTATTCAAGCACGATACGGAGCGATCACACTGGTCAAAGAATCCGGATTTTAAGGGCAATCGTGCTTGGGCGCGGATCAAACTTGCCAGTGTGAGTGGCCTCTAAGAATCATGTACTAATGCTGTTCATGCTAAGGTATTAATTTATATGTTATTTAAGGGTTACTGTAGATATTAACATTAGTAAATGCCATAATAATCATTAACTAACAGTTAATTAACCGTTACGTCATTAACTAACGTTAACTAACGTTAATTGTTGGACTCTTATTGTAAAGTGTACCGGTTTTCTTAATTTTTGGGGGTCATTTTGCAGCTTTTGCACTGACCTCATTTCAGTTTTTGAACTTCCATACCTGACTGTGTGCAATCTTCTGGACTTGAAAAAGAGCGCAGACATCTTCACTTGTGGATTTTGAAATGCAACATGGTGCAGCTTTAAAATATAGAACATGCAGTGTGTGAGAGTGTTGATATTTTTTCTCTGCCATGCACTTAGGAGCTATCATTCAGCACAGCTAGTACAAGTTGCTCTCATTTCAAGCACTCAGTGATGAACCAATGAGATATTTTTACAAACGGTGGATATCCCTACGAAATGCCTCATTCGCTGGTCATATATCACTTCTTGACATCATGTGAAAGATTTATAAATGTGCATGTGAACGGGCCTCGTGTTCATATGCATGTGTTGAATCTGCATCACCTCTTCCCAGATTTGTTGCACACATTACAGTAAGTTGTTTTTCCCATTAAAAATGTAAGAGCTCTGTGATACATATTTGATGAACCGGCCATTTTCCATACCACTAATCATATTTATTGTAGCATATGATCACTTTCATTGAGCACATGCTGCTTTTAACCGCATGAACTCTAATTGGCACAGTTTCCTGTCAATTTGCATTCGATATCTATAGGCTTTGAAGGTAATAAAAAGTTCTCAGTCCATATAAAAGGTCGGTGTCCAGTTCAGATACTTTATTTGGGATTCGTATTGCTTCAGCTGCTTCATATGAATGCAAACGATTCATTAAATATGGGACTGTTTTGTAAGGCAGTGCCTTTGAGGTAGCAGTTCTCAATAAACCCTCTTCATTCTGCGCTATTTTGTCATGAAATAAGTAAACACAGGTCTTACTAATAACATTAATTAAGGCTCAGTTCCATTTCAGTGTAGCAGAGTCTTTCCTTTTGAGCCAGCATGAACAACAGCAGGACGCCGGCTCTGTTCGACCTGAATGGACCAGAACCTTAATTAATATCATTAGTAACACCCGTCAAATGTCAACACACGTCACAATGGTTGCAGTGAAAACGGTCTGTTGGGATTTTTTTGATGGAGGTTTTTAATTAAGAGTCAATACCGAAACCAATGCACCGATATATTTTAACTTGACCACTGCTTTGCCCAGAAATTACTCGTATTCAGTGTTGGAAACCTTTGGCAAGATGGAAAAGCTTTGTTGAATATAAATCACGCCATTGAAATCAATACTAATTCCTTTTCGAAACTGTGTTGCGGTGAATGGGACAAGGAGAGGACAACTTTGGTATTTTTCAGCCCAGGCCACATCAAAATGTGGATTGCTATCATTTTTAACTAGATACAGCATGAGGAACTCGCCACTCCGCTGCAGCTTCTTGCCAGCCTTCCATTTTCAGCCTCAAAACCATTAATGGTGCATGATTTGATCAATAAATTCTTTATATTTTTATGTAAACCTCAGGGAAAATGGATGCTGTTTACTGTTGGTGTTCGCCGTGGAAGATTCATCTTTTTCTGAGCATTCATTTGGCCCGAGTGGACACTGTGAACGCCATGTTGAATCAGGTCGGAAACTTACTGATCAGGAGAAATGGTCTGACTCCAGGGAAAAGATTAGAAATATCATCTCAGAAAAAAACTCTGGCTTGTTCACAGGAAAATAGCGCTGGAGCGGGGGCCGCCGTTCTGGGAAACCACCTGGCCGAAGAGGAAAGCCAAGGCCAATAAACTCAGTGAGGCTCGCAAGTGAGGCTGTGCTGTCTGATTACAAATGATGGCTATCAATATTTTAACATGGCCTGAATGTGGCGCGGCTTGAGGAATACCACACCCATTCTTTGATGAAAGCCAACAATCGGCCTGCTGTATTAATCTAACCCTGGATTAATACATAATACATACAATACTGAAAAAAAAGAGACACATTACTCATTTTGAGTCTTGGGACCAGTTAGATCAGGCTAATGCACATAAGTATACATGATGATAATAATGCTCATTATCTCCACTTCTCTGTGAACCAGCACAATGGGTGTTATGTGATGCCTGGAAACCTGGGAATGCCTCCGTCCATCTAAAAGCAGAGAGCTCTATACGTGCAAGAAAAGGGCCTTTGCATGACTCTATTCTACTACTCTAATTACCTCAGATGCATTCGACGGAAAGGCTAATTAAAGGGTAATTGCTCCGGAAAAAAAAAAAGGTAAAGGCATAGGACTCGCTCAAAACACACTCGTTGTTTTGCATTTTAGGAACGGAGCTGCCGTTTTTTTTTTATCTGCGGTGAATTACAATGGCACTGGAGGCAGGCAGGTTGGGGGTTCAGCGTGCGGCTCAAAGGCACTTTGTTGTGAGAATTCAACCTGTGACCTTTGTGCGACGGCAACCCCGAAGTGACAAAATCACCCCACCACCCTTTTGCCGAATCAAAGACGGCATAAATGTTTAAACGTGCATATATTAGATTGAAATGTCACGAAATGTCACTAGTGAGCTTTTCCATCGTCCGTATTACCCCACAAAACGAAAATCAAGACACTGAGAGACTTGAACCTGTGGCCTTTCTACTATCGGATGATGTCTCAAGCTACGAGGTCACCAGGCATTTTTCCAATCAAAGAAATCTTATTAAAAAACAAAAGCATAAATGTACAAGTAGGCTAGTGTCTGGGATGCTGTGGTAAGTATATGGACATTTATTGTTTTTCCATTCAGACAAACTTTATAAAAAAAAAAACACCCTGGAAAAGCAGAGAGAGCACACACACTGCCTCAGTGTAACTCCATTATCAGCTTTGCATTTAAACTTTAAACATAAACGCCACTCTCCTCATATTTATCAGCCCATTTTAACAATATTCATGAGTTTCTATAATCATAATATCCCACATTTGTACATTTATCATACTTCTTTTTACTTTTTCCCTCTAATAAAAATAGTTAATTTCATACTGTGGTGATTTTGGGTAAATAATGAAATCCTACTAATCACGGTGGAACATCTTTAATTACAGCAGAGCGCAGGCTGTGCAGGAGGCAGGGAAGCCGAGCGTAATCAAGACAAACACTTTCCCAAACCAGGCTGGATGTGTTATTAGCCTGCCAGCCCACAGGGAGGATTTACAGTCGGGGCTGCAGGAAACCACAGCTACCTACCTTATCTGGAAACACTGCGGCCGGGCTTGTTTGGTCCATCTCCTTTTTATCTGCAGCTCAAGTCAAATCATGTTTAGCTGTGAGGAGCTTTTGGAAAAACAAACAAACAAAAAAAAAAGAGACTTGTCACAAAGAAAACAAGGGTGTTTATGGATGTTGCTCTCTGTGTAATACTTTGATATGAACTTGCCATGTGGGCAAATGTTTGCTGAAAAATGACTTTAGGTGGGGAAGAGACAAGATAACGAGACGCAGTCAGGAGGTCAGACAGATGAGGAGAGGAGAGCATGAGAGCACAAGAGGGAAAAAGTGATACTAAACTTTCCCCCTTATCTTTTGGGTTTAATAGCACTTCTATATCCTCCGTTACACACCCTGGTTTGATGGAGGAGGCATCTGGTTGAGTGTAAATCTCCATCTTAACATATTTTATGCACTGTACCATTAAATCTTAAAGGTGCACTCTCTGAAAATAAAGCTTAGAATTGCACCTTGCAGGCTACACCTTTTGGTTCTGACAAAGGTTCACATAATTATTTTGAGATCCAGTAAACATTTGTGTAGATTGTACCTTGGGGGACAGAAACTGACTCCTACTGTACTATTTCTGAAACTATATGTAATTTTATGATACTTTAGCACCATCTAGTGGCCATCACCATCCTCTTCTGTGTACAGATTAATGTGGTCAGGAGTTACGGGCCAATTCATTTATTATTATTACATCCAGTTCATCACAACACAAGTTAGGTTGAGGTTAGAAATGTTTAAAAGAGTGTGATGCTTTCCTAGTGCAGCAATAAATAGCATGAGAATGAAGGAGGAGGTAGTAACAATAGCAGGGCTTGGCTAACAGTTTGGCTAAGAGGAGCCACATGCAGCATAAGTTGGTTACCTCAACATCAAATGTAAAGCTGATTGTTTGTTCCATAGTTTGTTATGGTGAACTGGAGTCAGACCAGCAGCTTGAGTGTCGCTTTAAATTCTTTTTCTTAAAATAAAAGGACAAAATGACATTTGTGCACTCCTTGCACAAATCAACCAGTTTTTACAATTTTCTTGAGCTCAAGTTCAAGTTTATATAGCACCCCTAATCATGATGATAAGATATCCAAACTTACAGAGAGCATGGCCACTTTGAGTTTAAAAAAAAAAAAAAAAAAAAAAGAAATCACTGACTTTGCCTCTATTTCCAGGATGAGGCGGGTGTACCAAGCATCAAAACATCTGCTGTTGTCCGGAAACTGCATTGAATTTCCATGTTGATCACAGTGGGGAGGGTGGAGATGGATGAGGAGCGGCTGATCCTGGAAAAAGAGAAGTGTCTGCCTCTCTGTGTTTCCAGCACAAGTTGCAAGCACTTGAACAAAAAAGAGGATGGAAATTTCAAAGATTTTAAATTCACCTACAGTGAAGTTACCCATGTTAGGTAAGTGCTCAGTCATTTTTGTTGGGAAAAAACAGGAAAAGTTTGCAAAAATAATTAAACCCCCACTCTGGAAGATGACCGGTTCCCGGTTTTGTGGCTCCGATGCTGTTGGATCATGTCGGGACACTTTCCAAGGCAATGTCATTGGGTAGTTGCTCATTCATTTCTGGTGTGGGTTAGTTATTCCAATCTCAAATGGCTTCACAGGTCCACAGTTTATAGAAAAAAACAACCCTCTCTGTCCCCACAGTGGTCAAGACAAAAGCCAAAACCAGGAAAAACTGAAGACATCATGGGAATGCCCAATAATATTTTGATCCTGCCTGAAAGATGAGTGTCAGTAGCACATTCACATTTTGCTACATTCAGGGATTTTCCAGTGACATCTTGAAATAAAGTGATTAAACTTCTTGCCGCAAGCGCATGTCCTTTGATTACGAAAAAGTTGAAACTGTATCAAAAAGAGGTAGTGATATCTCGCTCCACTGGCAGATCGCTTCCCTTGATTGAGGAAAAACACAAATTCAAGCCAGAGGACAGGATTACATAAAGATTGATGTTATAACAGTTTATTTTCAGAATGTAATTTGTCATTGGTTGAACACAAATATATATATATATATATATATACATACACACACAATGACAGTTGCATTTACAATATCACATCCCTCTTGGGTGCCAGCAACAGGAGCAAAAAGGGAAGAAATAAGAGGAAAAAGAGTGAGAGTGCCTCAAAAAATTAAATCAGACTGAAGGCAAAGCAAAGAAGTTTTATTTTATTGAATTTAGGCAAAAATAACTTCACAGAATATTGTGTTGGCCATCACTGTTATTGGCCAAAAAAAGCACATTTTCAATAATAAAAAAAATAGAAAACGTTTCTCACATACACCCACAGATTTTTGAGACTGCACGATGAGAGTTTCACAACTTTTAGAGGCCAGAGGTCCCAAAACTTTCACGGCAAATCAACTAAAAAGTTTGAAAAAAAAAAAAAAAAAAAAAAATCCAATGAAATCAATTAAATGTTCTTTTTTCTATGGCAGCAGCAATATGCTGCATTTTCTGTCTGTTAAAGATAGCACTAGAAATCAATGCCAAGTATGAGATTGGGACTATTTATTTCTACAAAGATGAAATGACATGCAGAGGCTGGAGGCTGGCCTCAAAAGTTGCAATCTGCGTAAAATCATTTATAACATAATTACAAATTATATCAAATTGGAAAAGATTGTTTGGCTGTACAAGTATGTATAATATTAGGTCAGACATAGATAAAAATCTAAAAATGGATAAAATCTAAATAGAAAAAAAAAAACATATAATACATAATATCAACCCCCCCCCCACCCCCCCCACCCCCCAACCAACACACACACACACACACACACACACACTATTCCACTGTGTGTTTGCTCATGTCTGTGTGTGTGTGTGTGTGTGTGTGTGTGTGTGTGTGTGTGTGTGTGTGTGTGTGTGTGTGCGCACTCACAGTACAGTATGTATCCGAGGGGCCTGTTATTGAGGATTGTAATTTTAAGCATATTTTTATACTTACATGTGAAAAGCCTCTCTGCGTGTAAACTGGCACTATTTAATGTGTAGTGTAGGTGTTGCGCCCCTGCCCAAGAACCTCAACTTCACGTCAAGCCTCGGCAAGGCAATGCACTCTGATTGGCTGATTATAAGGGGGATATCTCTGTACAGGAATGTTCTTTATATTCACACTTTACACTACATGTACATTACATTTGAGTATAAAGACACTTTAATCTCTCTGAGGCAGAATTGAAGCAGAAATGATCTCATTGGCTGAGGTAAACATCACTGGGCGGAGCCAAAGAACCACTGCTTTTCTACGTAACTTTAAACTGAAGCACAAACAGACAGACAAGAGGTAAGAGGGGAGTTGTTTAGTGTGATGAAACCAAGTGCCCCTCTGCTAACTGAAAGAATACAATCTAGCCATGATCATGGATGAATAGAGAACATTGTTATTGTCTCTGGCAGAAGGCAGAAGGCAGCCTGGAGGGGATATTGAGTTTGGTGATGTGTGTGTGTATGTGTGTGTATCTGTCTCCACCTAATCTCCCATACTACTGGCCTAATATTTTTTGTGCACAGTTATGACTACATGATCAGTGCTAACTCCTCAGGAAGTTATTCACCTAAGTGACAAGCGGAGAGTGGAGAACAGGAGAAACGCAGGCACTGCCTCCGTATTTTCCCTTTTCCCAGCAGCTGGTTTGTCACCTAAATCTGAGCACCAGAGAAGAGGAGATACACCCGGCGGAGATCTGAGTGCACTCCAGTTCCTGTCTTGCTCATGATGCTTGCCAGTTACTTAACTTGCACTATGAAAAACTCCTTCTTTGAGTTTTAAGTCAACAAATAATATAATTTCTACATTCAAACCAGCTCCTGCCTGGCACAGTTGTACTCTGATTTCATTTCATTCACGTAACAGAATCTGGACTGTGGGGTTCAAACTGTTTGCAAAAGGAGCAGCAGCAACAGGCATTTATAAAAAATACATAACAGGTGATTAGATCAACCATCTGTCGATCATAAGCCGCCCAATCCGACAAACAAACCATAATGGTACTGTGAGGCAGCTGAAGCTACACAAACAGCTGAGGCTACACTGAAGTCTTGTTGTTTCGACTGCACTGCAGCTTCTTGTGGCGTCATCCACACTTGCGGTTCCTCAAAGGACACTAACTGGTCCGGCTGTTTTGTCGCCTCCAATTCCGTTTCTTTTGGAGCATGGCCAGCTAGTTTGTGAGGTTAGAGAAAAAACTGTAGAGCTAAAAGTCCAACTGGCAGTTCAGTCATCCCCCTGCCAGATTCCTCATACTGCTTATTGTACTTGTACACACACACACAGTCTCTCAGGGTCTCCAAGAACCACGGGACCCCTGTGAGGAGTGCCTAATTAGGGGTCTCCCTGTTCCTTCTTCCTGGGAGTCCTGATTGTCTGGCACCCAGCCTCGAGGTGGTGGTAGAGGAGGAGGACGAGCTGCTGCCTCCTCCCTCTCTCCTGCCTCCCCCGCCTCCTTGAAGTCATCAGGGTCTCCGTCTCCCTCTGCCTGAGACGAGAGGCGCTTCCTCGGGGCAGGAAGTGGAGCTTTCCTGCCTCTGAGGCTTGAGCCTTTAAGACTTCCAAGGCCCCTCTCGTCCACCGTGTCTACCCCAGGAGCACCGGGCTGCTGCCGTGGATCCGACTCCCTCAGAGTGCCGAGTCGGCTCAGAGGAACCAGGGAGCGGGAAGAGGAGCGAGGTGACTGGCCAGAGGTGGACTGGAGGACTGAGACAAGGAGTTCATTTAATTTAATTTTATTTAACTGAATTAAAGCAGAGTTTAGTTTAGTTTAGTTAGTCTATGGTGGAACAAATACCAAAATATCATACTCAAGTTGAAATACTGTCACTTTACTCACATGTTACTTAAGTAAAAGTAAACTTAGTGGTCTTACAATCTTCTCGAACAACTGAAAATGTGTCAAAATACCAAAAAAAAAAAAAAAAAAAAGTTGCAGAAAGACATGATTATATATTATCTTTCCGCAGTATTGCAAAAGTAGAAGGGACATGCTGATGACAAAATAAAGTGCATAAACAAAGAATGACTGGCCACCTTCTTGTTTGTAATTAGCCGTCATTGCTAATATTTGTTTAAATGAAACTGCTGGACATCCCTGTTTGCCACTTTCCCACTTGCACACAAATTAGGCGAGTCTTTTTTGCATGCCATCTGGATTTATTTGTCTGATTTATGTTTCTTTTGTTTTAAGAAGGCCTATTCTATCTCACGTGCACAAATTCACTTTTATTTCTCTCAGGTCTTTGTGTTCCATTAATATGAGCAAACAAAATTAAACGAAAACAAACTCACCATGACTTCGTCTTCTCAGGGTAAAAGCCGACTCCAGGTTCCCACCAGGCTGCAGGGAGTAGTATTTCTGAGACTTATGCACAACCTGGTAACAAGGCAGAGACGGTCAGGTTAATTGCATCTATTTATATAGCACTGCAAAGCTCAATAAATTTGTGTCAAAGAATTTATTAAAACAAGGTTGCTATGAAAAAGGGGGAAAGGAAAGAGAAAAGCAGAGGCGGAGCATGAACATGACAACAGCACATGTAAGACAAGAGGAGAAAAATAATAATAAAAAAAAAAGGTTTATGTTTTCAAGGGAAATCTGGAGGAACTATTTTTCTCCTGGTTAAAAAGTCACCCACCGGGTCACGGAAACTTCCAGGGCGGATGCTTCGCCTGATGCTCTGGTGTCGGCGAATCAGAATCTCCTGGGCTTGGCTGTTGTTGGGCAGATTGTGTTTGCTGGTGAAGGCAATTGTCTGGATAACATAAAGAGACGCAGTGAGGGCTGGAAAAAAAATCAGCTTAAATGAGGGGAAGACTTGTAAAACTAGCACTGCAGCAAGAGGAAGTTAACATTTGATTAACAGAAATGAATAAATAAATAAATGATTTTAGTTATTGTACTTCTGGCTTGTTGCTCCAGTTTAGCAAGAAATGTTTTTCTAATGTGGGAATGTCTCTGCAAAAAAAAGTCATTTAATCTGTAAATCATTTCAGAGTCAGAATCAGAATCAGAAATGCTTTATTGATCCCTGAGAAGAAATTGGGTCAGCTGCAGTTGCTCAAATTCTCAAGAGAAAGATATATGTAAGCATAAGTGAAATTATAAGAAATAAAAAAAGAAATAGAAAAATATGTGCATTACAATTTATATGTGTATGTGTGTGTGTGTCTGTGTATGTGTGTGTGTGTGCATTAATCCTACTTGTGCGTTAATCCTAATTGTGCATTATGAGCTTTATCTATAAATATATGCATTAATCCTACAAAAAATATTACAATTATAATAACAGAAAGAAGAAACTGAGCATTTGTAAAGTATACCCATATACACCATATATACACAGGAATATTGCACTGCTGAATTATTGAAAAGCCCTACAGGTATAAATTATTAGAAATTATTGTTGTTTAGTCTTCTCTAAACAAATGAATTTTTCTTTTCTTTTCACATTATGATAGACATAAAGTGAGGCTGTATGTTAAGATTTTTCACAAAAATGTACTTTTCATCCTGATTTTTTTTTTTTTTTTTACTTGTCTTGCATAAAAAATAATTGTTCAGAAGGGTATTTTTGCAGTGTGTTCTTTGCGTTACCTTCTGTCGGATCTGGTACATGTTCTTTGACAGAATGTCGTGCATCTTTTTCACATCGGCAGCCAGGAACTTCTTCTTTGGTCTGGAGGCGGCCAACTTCTCATCGCTGACAGGAGATGAGAGCAATAAACATTGAGCAGGAGATGGAATCTAATGCATGACCATTGAGATATGTGTTGCAATTAGGATGGAGATCTGGTGGCGAATGGTATCAGCCAGCCATGACCAAATTAAATTTTGCATAAACATTGTATGCGTTTCGCTGGCTCTTTCATCCAGATTCACTGTGACAGAGCAGGCAGGAGGGCTCAGTCTTGCTGAACATCCTCCAGCTGACTCACAGTAAGTTGCTCTGGTTAATTACTGTATATTAGGTAAAGCTCTGAGATGATACTGGTAAATTAAATATGAGAATCCAGGGTGAAGTATGAAACTGTTGGTGTAAAAATATGTCCTTTACTGTAACCTAAATCACATGTAGAGGATAAAGCATGAGATAATCCCACTTATTTCCACAGAAGTTTCACTTATTATAAGGCAGATCAGCTCACTAAGATCAAGAAAATTACAAGTGGGATTATTATTTATTTATTTTTACGGTAACACTTTACAATAAGAGTACAACAATTAATGTTAGTGAACGTTAGTTAATGCCGTAATGGTTAATTAACTGTTAGTTAATGATTATTATGGCATTTACTAATGTTAATAGCATCTGCAATAACCCTTAAATAACATATAAATTAATACCTTAGCATGGTTAGTTAACTGTTACTTAATGTTTATTACCTGTTACTTAATGTTTATTACGGCATTAACTAACGTTAACTGTTGTACTCTTATTATAAAGTGCTACCATTTTAAATTTCTTTGAAGAAAAACAAGATTTCAGGACTGAATATGAGACTGAATGACTTGTTAAGATGGAGATTTTTTGCAATATATTTAAATAATTACTGGCATGTGGAGTCGTTAATATGCAAAATTAAGGAATATCAATGGATTTCTGGTGGATGTCCTTCCAATTTGGAAATGAAGCGCTTTTATTTGAATGGAATTGTGACAGTAGAGGACCTACAGATTTGTGAAGACCCTGCCTCCCTTTTAGAATGTCTTGGGCTGCAGATATGTACTTGAAAATGACCACTCTGTAGGACTTACTGGAGAGAAACGATAGATGGCGCTGCGCTGATGTCTCCCATAGGCGTGTCCAGCAGCTCCATGGCGTTCTGCAGCTCCAGTTTCTTGTACAAAGCCACGATGCTGGACTCAGCCCTGCTGTCCCGGATCAGGATCCGCCGCAGAACACGATCGTTGAACTTTTTAAACCTGAGACACAAAGACAAAAAAATTGCATTGGATGCTCTTTGTGCCTGGATAATGGAAAGTGATGAGTAAATAAAAGTGAATTAGTCTGAATCTACAGGAAGAAATACATTTATTTTCATATGAGAGAATGGCAAATAGAAAAACACACCAATTTAATTTGATCAGTGGAAACTCAAATACATAAAATTTCTGAAAATGATACAATAATAAGAGTAATGAAAGGGCAATGGGAGTTTCCACTTTTCTTGATAAACACAGTTATTAATATGCCTTTGTTTGATAAATTAATAATGCAATGCATTCACTAATGCAAACATATTAACATATACACTATCACTAATGCAAACATAAATAATCAAATAAATGCATAAATAAGCACATGTTTACATAAATAGGTAGATGAATGACTGCTCATCTGACATTTTTTGTGTAACGTCGCAGCATTCTGCTGTATGAATTCAATAAGTCCTACTTGTCTTTCCAGTAGTAGTGGCTCCACTGTCCACACAGATCCTCAATGCCACAAACCACATGCTCCATCAGCTGGTGAAACACAAGAAGACTCAGTGAGCGCATGCAGTGAGAGTCAAGTGACATTTTGCTATCAGAGGCGCTGTGGCTTAGTTGGTTAAAGCGCCTGTCTAGTAAACAGGAGATCCTGGGTTCGAATCCCAGCAGTGCCTAGACCCCAGCTTTAATCTGGGGTCTTCTATTGGTCGTCACATACAAAAAAGTGACACTGAAAAGTGAAAGTTGTTCATACAAGGGTTTATCTGCTCTGAATCCTGAGTATCCATTCACAGTTCTGGGTAATTATCAGCACAAACAGGTCCACTGCTTAGTAATAAATCACCATAGTTTTGTGTTCACTCTGACTTGTCTCATATTGTTGCTATATTAGTGTAATGTTGCAGAAAACACTGTGTTTCGGTTTGGTTGCAAAGACTCCCGCTTGCTTTTTTTTAGTCAGTAGTTTCAGCTGAAGAAGCCCAGTGAATAATCTATATATCTGGCCTGAAAGGTAAAGGTGAGAAAACCTCTTTTGCAGGCGCTGTGGCTTAGTTGGTTAAAGCGCCTGTCTAGTAAACAGGAGATCCTGGGTTCGAATCCCAGCAGTGCCTTAACCCAGCTTTAATGTGGAGAGTTCTGTTGGTCTTCATATGCGAGAAAGTGAAAGCAAAATAATGTTCATAGAAGCGTTATCTGTTCTGAATCCTGAAAATCCATTCTTACTTCTGGGTAATTATCAGCACAAACAGGTCCACTACTTAGTAATAATTTACTTTTGGTGTTAGCTCTGACTTGTGTTCATAATCTTGATGCATTAGAGACTGATGAGGTGTAATGTTGCATAAAACGCTGCATTTCGGTTTGGCTGCAAAGAGTGCCGCCTGCTTTTTTCAGTCAGTAGTTCCAGCTGAAGAAACCCAGTGAATAATGTATATATTGGGTGTGAAAGATACAGGCGAGAGCACCTCTCTTGTAGGCACTGTGGCTTAGTTGTTCTTGTAAACAGGAGATTCTGGGTTCAAATCCCAGCAGTGCCTTGACTCTGTTGGTCCTTCATGTACAAATTGAAAACTATCATTTCAAAGTAAGACCAGCAAAGTGTAGGAACTATATAAAAATACAGCCCGTATCATAGGAAAGCAAGCTAATATCCTTTTCACACAACTAAAGTCCCACTGACATTTGTTGCTTGAACTCAGTGTAGAAGGGTTATCCATTCTGAATCCTGCAGTGCTCTTGGGTAATTATCGGCCTCAGCTCCGACCACCAAAGGGGCAAAGAGGCATGTTGATAATAATAATAAACCATCATTTGGTGTGGACTCTGGACTTCATAGTGTTGTTGCATTAGAGACCGCTGAGGTGGAAGGTTGCAGAAAGCAGTCTGGTTGGACAGGCGCGCAGCCTCTGCTGATGTGAACAGAGTCACCTGCTTTTTTTAGCAGGTACTCAGGTGTCCTAATCACTTGGCCTGGCCACAGGTGTATAAAATCAAGCACTCAGGCATGCAGACTGTGAAACAAGACATTTGTGAAAGAATGGGCCGCTCTCAGGAGCTCAGTGAATTCCAGCGTGGAACTGTCATAGGATGCCACCTGTGCAACAAATCCAGTCGTGAAATTTCCTCGCTCCTAAATATTCCACAGTCAACTGTCAGCTCTATTATAACAAAATGGAAGCGTTTGGGAACAACAGCAACTCAGCCACGAAGTGGTAGGCCACGTAAAGTGACGGAGAGGGATCAGCGGATGCTGAAGCGCATAGTGCAAAGAGGTCGCCGACTTTCTGCACAGTCAATTGCTACAGAGCTACAAACTTCATGTGACCTTCAGATTAGCCCAAGTACAGTACTCAGAGAGCTTCATGGAATGGGTTTCCATGGCCGAGCAGCTGCAGCCAAGCCACACATCACCAAGTGCAATGCAAAGCGTCGGATGCAATGGTGTAAAGCACGCCGCCACTGGCCTCTAGAGCAGTGGAGACGCGTTCTCTGGAGTGATGAATCACACTTTTCCATCTGGCAATCTGATGGACGAGTCTGGGTTTGGAGGTTGCCAGGAGAACGGTACATTTCAGACTGCATTGTGCCGACTGTGAAATTTGGTGGAGGAGGAATTATGGTGTGGGGTTGTTTTTCAGGAGCTGGGCTTGGCCCCTTAGTTCCAGTGAAAGGAACTTTGAATGCTTCAGGATACCAAAACATTTGGACAATTCCATGCTCCCAACCTTGTGGGAACAGTTTGGAGCGGGCCCCTTCCTCCTTCCAACATGACTGTGCACCAGTGCACAAAGCAAGGTCCATAAAGACATGGATGACAGAGTCTGGTGTGGATGAACTTGACTGGCCTGCACAGAGTCCTGGCCTGAACCCGATAGAACACCTTTGGGATGAATTAGAGCGGAGACTGAGAGCCAGGCCTTCTCGACCAACATCAGTGTGTGACCTCACAGCTAACAAAACTCTGTGTATAATCTGTATATTTGGTGTAAAAGTGATAGATTCGCATCAGTCAGAGGCGCTGTGGCTTAGTTGGTTAAAGCGCCTGTCTAGTAAACAGGAGATCCTGGGTTCGAATCCCAGCAGTGCCTTGACCCAAGAACTTTCTTGATCTGTTGGGACGGTATCATTTGAGCCAGAGAAATAAAGACCAGTAAAACAGGGAATATTCATAGTAAAGCAAAGAAATCCTCACACAACTAAGATCCCACTCCATCCCGGAAACGGGATGGAGCTCGTTGTGAGAGGGCGACCCATTTTGAATCCTAAAGTAGTTCTGGGTGATAATCAACCTCAGCTCTGATAAGAAGAGGCACCAACAAGTACTAAGTACTAATAATGGAACATTCGAGAAAACATTGCATTTCAGTCTTTCTGGGCAGGGCCTCTATTGATGTCAAATGCTTTTTTGGCTGGTAGTTCCAGGCCAGGGGTAGGAAACCATGTGCTATGGAGGCAGAAGGCTGCCGGTTTTCATTCCAACCAAAAACTCCACCAGGTGATTTCACCGATCACCTCACTTTCAAGCAGAGAAGAAGAACTAATCAGTGACATCACCTGTTCCAGGCAAAGAAATCCTGTGTGAAATCACTATATTTGGTGTAAAAGCAGTGTGAAAAGTAAAGGTGAGAGAGGCCCTGTCAGAGGCGCTGTGGCTTAGTTGGTTAAAGCGCCTGTCTAGTAAACAGGAGATCCTGGGTTCGAATCCCAGCAGTGCCTTTATTACCTGCCTGTTCCACCTGGGAATCATTTGCTGCACTTTGTTATGCATGCCAGTTGTCAGAAACCATATCCTTCCAAAATATGGTGGGTTACTGGTTAAAGCAAATTTGCTGACAAATGATAAAAGTGAGATCAAAGTGGCAACAATGTGGAATAAAAGTCGAACTAAATACTGTAGGGTCTCAGCTTGATGATGAGCACCTAAACACTTACATTATCCTCATTTAAACTTCTGTTCTACAATTTAGATTACTGCAAAATGCAAGAAAACGTGATACCTACCCTGCTGTGAACCTCAACGTTGATAGTGTTCAGATCTTTGTTGGTTCTTCTGATGTTTATGTATTCCAATATAGGACGGATACTGATGCCCTGAAAAGTTCATTTAAAAACAAATTAAAGCATTATTCTGTATATTGAAAAAGGGTTGAACGTGATTGTCTTTGGATTACCTTGACTGCACATCAAAAGGAAAGACAATGCAGTCAAAACCAAACAAAAACTCAGAGCAGTTCAGTTCATTCAATGAGAAACTGACAAGCTGATGATTCTATTATAATCTATTCTCCTGTAAAATAAACTTTTACAGACAGTGGTGGATTCAATATATGAATAACAACATACAAAATGTGTTTTAAGAAAGAGGTTTGCTTCAGTCTCAAAAATCAGATGTCCATTTTGCACAGATAAATTCATTTATGGCGCTGTGTTCTCTGGACACTTTTATGAGTTTTGATTCAATAAAGAGCAATAAAGTTCAACAAAGAGCTGTAAGTATGTGTTTGAATGTTTTAAAATTTTGACACTTTTGAAACCTGCGTGTCACATTCCTTGTAGCAAAGGTGGCTTACGTGCTGTCATTCAAGCAATACACACTCAAGACAAACCGGCAAAACGACTCACCTGTATGAAGACGGTGAATATGATGATGGCAACCGAGGCGGTGACAAACAAATTCTTTCTGTTGATGTTATCAGGCAAGGTGAAGACCAGGGCGAAGCAGATTGCCCCTCGCAGGCCTCCGTAGGCCAGGCCAAACTGGTCCTTGTAATTGAACTGGATGGTCCGGAAGGGGTTGACAATCTGGGTCAGCACCAGAATACCTGCAAGAAGGAGAAGAGATTAGAACCACAACAAAAAAATAAAATCAATATAACAAGTGTATTCATTTTGGTGAAGACTTATGTGTATTTTTGTGTATTTTAAAGTTGCTCTGTGATCAGAATTAATGCTATTGGTCCAACCATTAAGGTGTAAGTCAACCAATTAGATTATTTCTGCCGGCAAGCTCTGCCTCTTAGAAATTTGTCTAACAATGTCCGGTCTGTATAATCTGAACCCCTGCACCTCGTAATGTCAATTAGTGCCAAAACCCTTGAGTTATGAAGAAGAATACGTCAGAGAAGAAGAAACAGATAGAGAGGATTTTTGGGTTTCCATTTCTGCATCCGCCCACTCTGCAGTATTACTTTCCCCAGAGAAATAGCAAAGGCAAAAAATGAGTGGTCAAGAAAATACGGAGCTCTCGGAGGCAATATTCAGTCATGCTAATGAAGACTTGGACAAATCTTTTGGATGATTAACCAACTACGCTTTCCTGTTCAAATTCAGATGTATGACTTCGGAGACCAATTAAATAATAATAATAATAATAATGATGATGATCAGGAATCTTCTTGGAGGCTTTTCTACTCTGTGTAAAGGAGAAAGCCTGGGAATGAGGTTAGTGTGAGCCCAATGGGATCTGTGCATACACACACACACACTTCGGTGTACATCAGCCCCATATTCTCACCCAGTCCTCTCCAGACGAAGGCAAACAGCAGCGTGAACAGGATGTAGGCCCAGTTCCACTCGTGCTCGGTCGTTATGGTGACGACCCCCAGGAAGAAGAAGATGAGGGTCTCTGAGATGGTGGCCAGCATCTTGACAACGTGGCGGATGGTGGTGCAGGATCGCTGGGACACATTCTCCTCCACGTAGTACTTCATGGTTATGGCACACATTACAATGCTGTGGGAAGGAGGCAAGACTTTAAAGAATATCGTATGAATTGTGTTGTATTCTCCTTTGTTTTTCCCTTCGAATAATACATTTAATGCTTCTTTCCTGCAACCGACTGAAAATGGACCTGCAGACACTGATTGCATACCCAAAAGTGCATGAAAACAAAGTATGCACACAACATGCAGATTGGAGTTTGACAGACATTTTTTGGAAGCAGAACTGCTCTGGAGGCAGAAATAAATTTTATTGGTTGGAGTCAATGTGTGTTTAATCCAAAGGGGGATACTGATTGGCCCAAGGCGGAATGACAGTCACAGCTCGAAACACGGTGACGTATTCACTTCATACTTGGGCGTTCTGCTCCTCAATCATTCATAAGGGATGATGTGTTTATTGTTGCTGCGTCTCATTTGCCTTGCTTGTTATTTATATGTTTGGTTGCTTTGAACTTTTTACCTCCTTGTTGAGTTTTGATGTCTTTCCTGTCAGCGTTTGTCATCCTAATCCATTTTTTATACTTCCCTGTTTTGTTGTGACTCTCGGGCCTTCTGGGGTGTTTTGTTACACCTTGACAGCTCACATTTCTTTTCGACTCCGTTTTTCTGGCTCCCTCATTATTTGTAAAAGTAAACTAAACGGAGGAAACTGCCCAAGGGCACTTCAAACGACGGCGGTATGGTAGGTGTAATACATGCCACCCTCTATGTTTCAGTCTCAGCTGGAATATTTCCTCCCGTCAGTGTCAGTAGGCCTACAGCTGCCTTTTGATTTCTCTTGTTGCTCTTTCCGCAGAGCGTTCTGTCATTGCTATTTCCCAAAAGGTTTGATATGACACCATTCTCACAAAAAAGTCAACTTTTCTCTCAAATGTTTTTCAGTATTTGGACTTGGAAGAAAATACGCTGTCTTTTGAATGTCATCCCACTGCCAAAAGAAATTATTTTTTTTAAACTGAGTATTAAAGATTAACTAAACCCCAAATTCAAATGTGTGTGAAGTGTGTCCACTAATGGTGAAAGCAGGGTGCCTGGTCTTTGGTGGTAGGTGATGTCGCCATCTGTTGTTCGTTATGCTGACATCACCTGGTACCAAGGACTAGGCACCATACTTTTCACCATTTTTTAAAAAACATATTTTGCTGAGTGAGGATGCATGCGTTTTCAGCAGCTCAACATTTCACATTCAACAGTTCTACTTTGGCTTTTATGCTGCATTTATGTCATTTTGGAAGAGCCGTAAAAAAATTGGTGGTCTAATCGTTATAACTTGGAATTGTTCACATTAAATCCAATGGAACACATACAATCAAATGATGCCAATATGACATTCATCTTAATTATAACTTCATAAACTAATATACGTGGCCAGTGGAGTCTTGCCTAGCAGGTTAGATAGCCTAGAAGTTAACTAGCTTCTTCTTCCTCGCTAAATTGAAACAGCAGCTCCTGAGATCACTGGTGATTTTTATACTTGTTAGGTCTGTCTAAAGTCCTACGCATGTTGTTGTTGTTAATTCTGGTTTTATATTTTCCAATTTTCCAGGTATATTTCCCATCCTGCATGTGAACTGATTTGGCCGATGTGGTAATAAGGTCAGCTGGCATTTTGTCATCCCAGTCTCTCAGCCCTTTCCATTTTAGTTATCCAACCTAAAGCCCACTGACCCATTCCAATGGATGCAAAACCAATGACCTGACCATGACCCAGTGATCCTCATTGGGTCACGGTCAGGTCATTCTTTCTGTGTTTAGGCTACATCCGACATTTCCACTCACGCCATGATGCTGGAAATGGCAAACAGCTCAGCCACCAAGTAGGCCAGGTAGCTGTACATGAAGACGAAGAGGGGCTCGATTTGGCGGACGTTGTAGGTGAAGCGGGTGGTAAAAGCCGCCACAAAGCCAAACAGGAAGCCAAAGAGGACACCGCCAATCCCAACCACAAAAAACCTGGCCACGCCCAGAAACACATCTGTGGATTCGACAACGGGCATGTCAGCCACAAAGCTGAACATGTTATAGAGTACCTGGGAAAAGAGAAAAAAAAATACAGAGAGAGACAATGAGTGATGGACATAGATAAATGAAAAACAATAATACTGGGCTTTGTCAAACATTAAGTCCAATCCAGCATATAATATATGCAGGTCAGCGTTTATACTAGGATCAAACTGTAATAACATATTTATGAATAGTATGTCTCCCATTTACACCATAACACACACAGGTAGACCATAAGCCTTGAAAGAGCTCACCTCCTGCAAACCTGTTTTACTTTCTTATGAAGCAGGTTAGACTAGAGTCAAACAATCCTAAGCATCTGACCTAATACATCTACTGCAGAAACTCTTATCCCACAAGCTGTTGATACTGTCAAACTGTAATCCACATTAGAGACCTTCAAAACAAATGCGAACTCTGTTACATTTGCAAGATTTTGAAAGCAGCATGGAATGGAGGATGTTTAGATCAACATGCATTTTTTTTCTATACTTACAAATCAAATGCAACTATTCACCTGCCTAAAGTGTCATTGCGCAATTTCTTTATTCAATTGATTCAGCTCAAAGTAAATCTAGTTCATGTGCTCGGTAGTAAATACTGAGTCTACACTGTGTTTATGAAAAAAAAAAAATCATATTATTGTTTCAATTTTTTTTGGATGCATAAAAGTGATACATTCTAACATTTGGCACAGCTTTTATACACAATTCCTTTTTCACAACTTGGACAATGGATGTTACTGAGGACAATCAGTGTTAGTCACTCTTGAGTGAAACTTGCCTCGCGAGTGAAACCACCCTGCAGCAAATGCAGGTTTACCTAAGCGCCACTTCCTGTCAGCTCTGGGAAACTGGACAAACTGGACTGAGGGAAAAAAAAAACTGCAAAGCTTAAAAGAGCTTGTCCCTACATAAGAGCCTGCCATGTCTCTCTCTCTCTCTCTCTCTCTCTCTCTCTCTCTGACAAATGAAAAAGAAGATATTTGGGCCTGAAGAGTATGCAGTCTACTGATGTTGTGTAACATAATTTCTGGGTATAATGCTATTTTTTTTTCACTAGGGCTGCAAAAATGTTTTATTGTTTATTAGAAGTGGAGGGATAAATCTCTTTTCTTGTTCCCTGTTACTTGCTCACAATGGATACTATTGCTTTAACCGGGATCTTCCAATTGAAGGACAGTGTTCAAACTCACTGCATCAACCATCAACCACTCATTTATAAAACATTTATCATTAAACTTGAGGGGAATGCTGTGGGGATGAAATGTACAGATCGAACCGTGCCATGTCAGATTCTGCAGTATCACAAGGCCAATTCTGGCTTCAGTGGCTCCTGATTCGCTGTGGTGGGACAGTTAGCATTTAGCATTCGCAGTTTATGACTAGATGTAGTATGACAGGCAAGTGTGAGGAATACACACACATACACACACACTCACTGCCCCCTCCACTCACCACAGTGACAGCATCATTGAAAAGCCCTTCTCCAAATATGACTATATAAAGCTGCTCATTGACCCCGATGTCCTCAAACACATTCAGCGCAGCTACAGGGTCCACTGCTGATATGATGGAGGCAAACAGCAAGTTCTCCTGAAAAGAAAGAAAGAAAGAAAGAAAGAAAGAAAGAAAGAAAGAAAGAAAGAAAGAAAGTTAAATTATTTGCCTTAATCAAGCAGCAAACTTATAAAAGGATTAGGATTTAATCAGTTTCTCAACATTTAGGCCACTTTAACATCCCTCCACATGTGAAAAATGCAGAAAATCTGGTTATTTAACTTCTATATAGTTCTCATATCAGAATTAAGCATTTTGAATGTTATGTTGTCCAGTTCCATAACTCATATTCACTCATTTTCATTTCAGGCACTTACATTTTGGCTGATGCTTTCATCCAGAGCACCTTGTGGTGAACGTCACACAACATATGCCATTTGGTGAACTCCTTTAATTCAAAGCATCTTACAGAACCATGACTACGTTTTTTTTTTTTTTTTAACACATTGGCTTGCCAGATCAGGAATCAGGCCCCTAATCTGGCAATGCTGGTGTCATAATCAAATCAGTGAGCATAAAATAGTGGGTTTGGTGCCTTGTTCAATGTTCTTTTGACAAGAAACATCATTCCTGAAAGACTCAATTCAGCTCTTTGCAAGGCTCAAACATTTGACCTTTATATTAGAAGACATCTCTCAGACCATGAAGCTACTCTGCCATCCCTCTGCCTCCTGTTGTGCAAAACTGACCTGCAGGTTGATATCTTGAACCCCAAACGCCTCAATCTGGCAGATGGCGAAGAGAGAAAGCCCGATACCGATGCTGTTCCACAAAGTTCCTACCACGGCGTACCACACCACTGTCCCTATGTTCTCGAAGAACGGACGCGTGGGCATGAAGTAGCCGTTTTCCAGGACGATTGGTGGGAGCATGTAGAGGAAGAAGACGTTTGAGCTGAGGACAGCAGGAGGCTCCTCCTTGACTGAGTGCATGATGGCGCCAACAATGAGGCCGATGCTGATCAGGAGGCAAGACTCTGGGATCCAGATGGTGATTTTGTGAGAAACGTGGAAGCCTGTTGGAGAGGACAGAGGAGGAGAGAAGAAAGAGGGAATAGTACAAGAGAAAAGGAGACAAAGGAATGAGTAGAGAGAAGAAAAGATGAAATTAGAAAGGAAAGCAAAGAGGAGAAGAGGAAAATAGGGGATGCAATTCTAGGCTTGGGTTTTTGCCTTCAATACTATCCCCTGCCAGTGTCACTGTATATCTGCACTTCACACACAGACACACACTCACACACACACCTCTGGTCACATTCCAACAGTAATCACAGATTTAGGGTTAATGCAAACATACCAATTTTGGCAAAGGAGGCCAGCAGTACCCACAGTGTAAACTCAAAAGGAACCTGTATCCGAGGGTAATCCATAGTAAAAACTGGTAGGTTGGCCTTTTCCTCTTCGGGGAAAGGTTGGGGTTCATGATCGAAAGGTTTTACAACGGGAGGGTTAGCTGATGGGCTAGCAGGGTTTGATGACTGAATCTCACATTTCCCTCCAGTGCAGAAAAACAAGAGGAGTAAAAGGGCACAAAAAGCTGCACTCCCCATCTTTAGCTGAGACAAAATCAAGTTCCTCATGTCCGCAGGTCAACCTCTGTCTCAGGTATTTGCAGTGGAAGTCATAAAAAATTAAAAATACGACTCCTAAAAAATTGAAAAATGTTCTTTGTACAGCTTCAGTGGGTTGCAGCAATAATCATAAAATGAAATACACCTGATTTGAGTCTGATGTTGTTTGCTCCATGTTTGCTCCTAATCCATTTCAAAAGCACCGCAATGTCACACAGTTTCACATATTATTTGTTTGTTGCCGTAAATACAAATAGGAGTGCTCCTTCTACTCATCAGTCTTTACTAGTTCCTATATGTGCAATGCAATTCAGGTTTTGACTGTTGCTTAACCTGCTTGTCACATCACCTCTGTGCCTTGCCTACTGGGTGGAGCCCAACTGGAATTTCAACAGTAAATGTCAAGTAAGTCCAGAGGTAACGAAGAAAACCACTTGACTGTGTTGTTCTTGTTTATTAAAACTAATTCTACTGCTGCATTAAATAGATAACTGCCAAAGTCAACCATATCAGACACGGACACCCAGTGGAATTTGTCATGTTGGATCTGCAAGTTTGGAGCCACAACAGCGCCTGAATTAAACCTGCGATTACAAACAACAGCCACATGATGGCGACAAGCGGCCATTTAACTTGTGACCCTGTTAGTTGGAGGAAACAGGTGCACTTTCCCTGAGCAGAGGGCCTTATCCGACAGACGTGCCCAAGTGAGGACTATTTTTTTTTTTTTTAAAGAAAATAATAATACAAGTGTTTATTATCATTATTATTGTTAGCATTAGTCACAGCAGTTGTAGCATCCTAGAGCAAATAATTGCAATAGTAGTAATAGTCATACTGTAGCCAATAGTAACCTATAGCAGCAGCAGCAGTACTGACAGTAGCTTTAACAGTCTGAAGTGGTAATGGTAGTATCAGTAGTAGTTGGACTTGAAATAACAGTTGTTGTAGTTGTAGTAGAAATGAACTAATTATTGTACAATCAACGTTCTGCACAATTAAGCCTGCAATCTAGACATGAATCTGGCACCCTTAATAATAATGACACAATTTCTGCATGCGTTTTCAATTTGTATTTTTATTAGAGGGGGGAAATGACATTACATTAATTTATTTGCACAGGCCTTTGCATATAATTTGAATGAAAAACAAGTAATAATCAAATACCCCTATGGTGTTTACCATTTGAGCATTTACAGAAAGACAGAGAGACAGACACACGCACACGCACACGTACGCGTTCGCACAGTCATACATATGCACATGTGCGTGTCAAAAGTATATTTTCTACACATCTTAACTGTATTTTTGTGTGAAAACTAAAAATAAACTGAAAATGAGATGACGTGTGTGGGCATTTTTTTCTACTTACATCTTGCACATCTTGCTTTAGCTAAATTCTTACTGTATTGTCGCGAAACAACTGATATGACAGAGGTGGTTACATGTCTGCAGCGGGGGTTTACGTACGCAGGCGTGCCGGCGCGGTGACGCAACCGGCGTGCCACCGAGGGGGCGGGGCCAGTCACTGCAGCTACAGCGCGTGAAAGAGAGCGAGAGAGGGAGGGAGAGAGGGAGAGCAGTTAACTGACGCCCGCATTACAACAGTTGTCTGGCTTCAAAATGGATATTTAACAACAACAACACAAACCGGTAAGAAACATCTGTTTACCGTGTATTTGAATGTAAACCACAGAGCCAAAGCACGACTTGACGACTCGAGCAGCCTAAACGCGCCGTTTACCGGTTCATTGTTTACTGTGAGCCGCAAGTTAGGAAACGCAGGGGTCGGACAGTTCGTTTAGCATCTAAATATTTTCACAAACAACACAGAATTGACTGACATTCGTGTAAAATAGGTCAAAATAACTGTGGCTTGCGGAAACATTTAAACAGACGTAGGAGAAGGAGTGGATACAGGCGAACAGAAAAGCGTAGAAAACGGTTGACTAGAATACAAAAATGCAAGATAGAGTACAATAATAGAGTCAGAGTGCGGTAGAATAGAGTATGTTGGAGTATAATAGAGCAGGTTTGTCAGATATCAGCAGCTTCCTTGAGTATGGCAGGTCACAGCCTGGAAAACACTGCTACTGCTATTACGTAACTTAGTTAGGAAACGGTGCATTATTCCTCCTAGGCTGTGTGTGTGTGTGTGTGTGTGTGTGTGTGTGTGTGTGTGTGTCTTGGTGTGTGTGCGTATGTATTTATTCCCCTGTGGTTGGAAACATGAAAAAGGCTTTGTGCCAGCGTTGCCACAGAGGGTCAGATGGGTACAAGGTGATCATGCTGTTGGTTTGTGTGTGGTATGACAATAATCGCGCACGCGCATAGTCCCGTGCACGAGCTGTAACCACCCTACGTGCCATCTCCTGTCAGGTGTGTGTATTGGTCAAAGATGGTGTGTGCAGCCTTGCATGTGTCAATGCTAGTGCAGTACTTAAGTGTAAGTGCATTGCTTGCAATGTGTGTGTGTGTGTGTGTGTGTGTGTGTGTGTGCATGTGTGCATATATATCCATAAGGTTTATCGCAGTGTATCAGACTTCTGTGGTCTCAAGTTTCGCTGTGTGAGACTCAAGGTCAACTGGACACACACATCAATTTGAAAAACTGATGATGCTCAGACGAAGAGGAGAGTGACCTGCTTCAAAACGAGGCCTTTGCTTTGCTCCTGTGTGTGTGCGTGTGTGTGTGCTTGGTGCCCTCTAAGTTCTCATTCAAATTTTACCTTGCACATTTGATACTTCCACATTCAAACGTGACAACATGCTCTTGTATGCTCAAGCAAGAGCGTTTCTCTACTGTGTCAAACCTTAACACATCTCAGTATCTTTCCTGTGTTTGTCAAGCTGTGTTAATATTTTAGTGGTACAATTTTGTTTTGGATTCGTTTCGGGTGTCTCGTTGCATGAAGTGGCTCTAGCTGCCAGACAAGACTTAACCTGGGATGTTCTGAACATATATCAGCGAACTACAATGACAATAATTCACAAACTGAACGGAGCCAGAGTTTGAAATGTAGCTTCGATAAAACGATGAAAGTAGAAGAGTCAGTTGAAAGAGCAGTTCATTTAAAATCCAGACCTTAGTGCAGCTTATCCACTCAGATCTTCCCTGTTTACTGGCCCTCCTGACACACCCGAGAAAACCCACTACCCTTGGTGGTGTCAGGTTTTGTTGGGAACTATTTCCTGTCAATCTGTGTCTGTTTGCCCTTGTGCATAGATTGTAGTTTGCGGATGTTATGCGTAAGGATACTGACAGTTTGGATGGTTTGGAAACTTCTCCAAAAAAACAGATACAATTTAAATGGACAGATTGCACAAGAGGGAAGTGAGGAAATACATATATATATATATATATATTTGTGTTTTGGGTGAGCTGTTCCTTTAATTTGCTTTGACAAGATTCAGAGACTATAATCCAATAAGCAGCAGCCAACAGGAAACACTGCATTTGTTTACAAGCATGATGCATCACATGCAAGAGTGCTTTGAAGGCATGCGTGAAAATTTTTGAGTAATGTGAATGTGAGGGTTTCATTAGCTTATTCAGTAGTGTAGAAGAAGGTTTCAGTGTTGTAAAGTGCATTTTAGTGTTATTTATGAAAGTGCAGTGGGCAAAAGTGTGTCTCTTCTTTTGCCGTGGGAGATACAATGTGATTAGGTAAAGTTTGAATTTTGTCCCATATGGCTCCTCATACATATCCCTCAGCAGGCTCCCATGCAGCATTCAGGCAGTATTTGCATTCAGGCAGCATTGCATGCAGCACGGCTGCAGCTGCAGAGGAGGGATGATGAGACTTCAACAGAAACACAGCACAGAGCTGAGGCCAGTTTTGCTTCAGCAAGGAAGAGGCAGCAGGAGGTTGTAGTGGTGAGAGAGAGCTTAACAGGAAGTACATATTAATTTCAGCAATACCTTGTCTGTCCGTCATGTTTAAACGTCTCTGAGAAAGACACTAATGCCCCGTAAAAATAACCCCAGGTAACACTAATCCTGTGGAAATTCAAATCCTTGTAAAATATTGTGCCACGTCCTGTCAGAAAATAACGTTTTCCGGTATATGTTATTTTTTGTTTGGGGTCTTTTGCTAATGAAGGAGGCACTCATGGAGATTCACGGCCCAAGTTCATGGCATAATTATTATCCAACTTTAGACAGAAAATCACATCCAACAAAAGACGTTCAAATGTCAATCAACTGGTCAGAGGGATGACACTTGCACCTGCTTCAGGTGAGATCATTTTCTGTAGTAGGCTGTAGGCTTATTATCTGCATAGTTGGCTACAGTAGGACTGACTGTGATTGAATAGTCTAACTGCACATGTATGAATTGTTGTAATTGTTTTAGTAATGATTGTATTACATAACTAATGGAATACCAAAAACTGCGTAAGATGCATAGCACATGTTTGGTGTGACAGCAATGCGTAGATGGAGTTGATGTACTGATGTCTGTTTTTACTAATTATGACTATTATGACTCATTGTAGAGTTGCTTTATTCCGTATGATCATACCAGTGATTTTGATGTTTGGCCCATTTTCTACTATTTATCCCCATTTTACATTGCACCAAACCATTTTCCAAATCCTGCAGGGGTGCTAAAGATCTTAAAACATATAATCAAAATTTCTTGATTTTTTTTTTTTTTTTTTATGCTGATTTTTGGTTGACAGTGGAGGTCACATGACTGCTGGACTGGGGAGTACACGCTCTGGAAGCTGGAAAAGGTGCATGAAGTGTCCTGAGTTCATTCACTGTTGGCACTTCAGCTGAGGAGGTTCCCTTTTATTCTTTGTTCCTGAGTGTGTTGAGTGATTAGTTTATTCCATTTGATTTGATGTTCCAAGTCACACTTTCTTTGTCATTGTACAGCTGTGTATCTAATCACTCTAGTTAATCCTTGCATTATTATGATCTGTTATAGGGATGTATTGATGTACTGATAGGCATCACTCAGAGTTGTTCATTGATTTCTGTATTCAAGATGTTGTAGAATAGAATTTAATTTGTATGTATACTTTCTTTTGATTGTAGAAACCACTCAGCTGCACCTGACACTGACTGAAATGCCAAAAGCGAATAAATGCTATCAAACACAATCTGCTGATTGCTACTACTCCTGTGGTCAAATCCGTAAAGTCCAGTCCAGTGCATTCCTGTAAAACAAACACTTTACAGTGTTCTGTTTCTGCAGCTAAAGACGTCGTCAACATTCATAAACCACAGTGCTATTAATTGGCTGTGGAAAGCAAACGTTTCCCTGGGGACTATTTTACAGCAGTGGGTGCATTTCACTCCGCCCGATTTCAAGTCATTAAAACACAACACTGCTGCTGCTTTTAGGAAAACTAATAAAGTTAATTTTCATATTGTAGTGGAGTGAAAGGAAACCAATGGCTGGATAAAAGGAAGGAAAAATTTAATTGGACTTTTAAAAAAACTACTGCTTGGGAAAAGATTAGGTTAAATGTGAAGTAAACATTTTGTAGATTTTATTTTGTAGACATAAAATCACTAATATGGTCCTTTTTATGTAAAGAAAGCAATATCTGTGTTGGCTGGCAGAACTCCACGTAAGTCAAACCTTAATCATACATCTTGTTACATGTAAACATTGCAGTTTGGATGGCTTTTTGCTCCCATTCAGTTTGATAAGCAGGCATTTCTTACGAGAGGTGAAGGCTATTTATTCAAATAGGCCCTTCACACTGTCAGGGCCATGTTGACAGAGTGTGATTTGATTTTAATTCAAGTGGTTAGTACTCCACCTTGTTTCCGTCACAACTGTTTAAGTGTGTGTGTGTGTGTGTGTGACGTGACTCTTCTTTACTCTCCCACTCAGGAGGGCTGAACAGCAGCCTGTTGTTCATCCTCATTTACGTACCTCTCTCTCTTCATCAAACATCACACATCTGCTCACTGTGTGCATGTGGATTGGTGTGATCTGTGTGCTGCTGCCCTATTACCATTTTTTTTTTTTTTTACTGTGGCAGTGAAGTGTAGCCTCCATAATGAAGGGAAGAGGGGAGATACACTCAGTGGGCCCTTAATGAGCTGTATCACCCCATTCACCTAAACGGATCGCTCTAGTCAGGTCATATTTATCATAAAGCGAAAAGGCTCGTCACTAAGTGCTTTACAGAGGACGAAGAACACTGGAAGAGATAGAAACTAGAAGTACAGAAACTAGATGTACATAGCCTACATGATAGGATATCTGTCCATAAGTAGAAACAAGCGAATATAAAAATCTGTAGATAAATACAAGATAAATAAATGTACTAAATGTTAGCTATTGCACTAGAAATAATAAGGTTGCATAATATGATACAGGCTAAGAGTAAACAAAAGAAAAGGTTTAGGCTAATGAGACACTGAACGATAAATGTCCTATTTCATGTCTCATTGGGCAACAGTCAAACTAGAACTATTATTTTTTTTCATTTTTGCACGCTGTATATTTACATCTGTTTCTATGTCTTTCATTTCTTTTTTTTTTACTGCAGCCAGGTACAGAGAGATTGAGTCAGTGTTAAAAGTGAAGGTTGCACCCAAAATGAGTGGGAGAGCGCAGGACTGACAATCTACTTCCTGCCTTAAAATGAAAAGTTTCATATTGCAGCTCTGTGTGCCACTCTTTATTGAGCTGGCAGGGACTCGACATCTTGCTCAAAGACACTTCAGCAGGGTGCCTTTCACTTGCCTTGAGTTTCTGCACAGAAGTGATTCCAGGTTCAGGACTCTGTGCCACTGCATAATCCCTTTACAAGGATTTATGTTTGTTAATGTGAAGTTCACACAGGCTGATGCAGGTTTAATAATATGACATGAAATCCTACAAAATAAATCACTTGGTATTGGAGTATTGGAGCCCTGACTGCTTTTACTTCCTGGAAAATGGTGTAATAGGTCCAACATTTTATATTTTATTGAGAGAATATGGTCCCAATAAAGCTTTCTGTCCTAGTAAGTGATATCCCATTGGTTTACACTTTTGAACGATCCTTTCCTGCATTATTCCCTGCCCTAACATCCTTTTACAACAAGAAATACATCAAGTCATGGAAGTAAGCTGTCATTTTGATACTTTATGTACTTTAAAAAGTAATGGTGTTAGTTGGAGTTCTACAATAACATACACTCAAAGTTTGGGATGTTTTTAGGGCATGAAACTAATACACTTGGTGCCTGAAAATTTGCATATTATGGGATGATACATTGAAAGTAGCTGAACACAAAAATCTGGCGGTGTGCATCGTGGGGCAGAAAAATGAGTCCTGGTATAGGCTAAATTTTGTTTTGCTGCAGTATTCACAAGTGAGCTGGTTTGCCCACTGCAATTTCACTAGTTTGCATAATGAATAGCATTAATTTCACATTTGTAATGACAGCATTTTTAAATTCTAGCAAGTTGTCGCCATAACTAGACAGATTTGTGGTTCAGACATTCTGCACAGTCAGGCGTTGTTGTCATGTTGAATCATATTGTGCATCAAATCATTTTGTGAGATAAGTACATTGTATCACCCCTACATTTTATATTTAGCTTTATGAATGTTTAGCTCTTGGTGGTTCTGTGAAATGCTTAGCCACACTTTTCCTTGACACAGGGCTGTTAGTGGACACATTTGCTGTGACCTTTCAGCTATTGAGCCGTGTCTGTAATCACCGGTCCACTGTGCTGCTGTATCAGAGAATTGCAATCTCATAAACAGGAGCTGAGAATGCTGCTGGACTCAGATTAGAAACCTTGTGGGTGAACATCCTTCGTCACAGTTTCTCCTCAGAGCTTTTCTCTGCTTTCCCATCCAGTAACTTCACTCTTAATTAATAACCGGAGACACTTGCTGATAATCTTGCTACTAGAGGCTCTTTTGCATAACAGCTTGCCCAGACATCTTTTGTTTTGTTATTCCTTGCCTCCTTGTACATTGCACACCCACATGCATACACACACACAGACACACGTTCTCTCAGGCACACAGGAATGCTGTGTGTCTTTGATGCTTGCTCACATGCAGTCTTTACCACGTACACACACTTTGCTGAGGCGTATGAAGTTGAGATGGTTTGAAACACACACACGAAAAGTCTTGTCTGCTGATGTGCGGCGCCCTTATGCAACAGCCTGATGAATTATTGATAAATGTCTGGGTAAATGGAGAAGCATCAAAAAGAAAAGCGAAACCTGGCTCTCTTGCTGTGTGTGTGTGTGTGTGTGTGTGTGTGTGCACTCTTGGCCGTACAGATTGTACCACCAGGATAGGACCCCCGGAGGGACAGATGGGGCCTGGCTGAAAACGTGATTTGTCTCCCTATCAGTTCTGTGTGCGGCCCATCCCTGATTTTAAGCATTTAAGTTCTGTGAAAAATAGATTGGTTGATGAGGTCATCTATCATAATTCCATATAGTTTTAAATTATATAATTAGATCAGAAAAAAATAATTATAAGATACATAGTGCTAAATTTACATGAAGTTTAAAAATAAGCGAGGAATTCAAATTTTATTTTTCAACCCAAGATCATGTCTTGCTGCCCTTCTCAAGTGTTAAATGACATTTTTTTTCTCTCCAGAAAAATGAACAAATGTTAAAAATACGACTTGAACAGTCGATATGAGATAAAATTACTTCTTGTGGTCTTGTTCTGCTTGTAACTCATGTATTCGCTTTTTAGCCACAGCAGAACTTGATCGATCTTTGGCTTGTGTAATGCTGCAGTGGGACAGAATATGAAACTGAAGTAAAAAAAAAAAAAAAAAAAAAAAAAAACAGGGAAAAGAGAGGAGAGGGTAAGAAGGAGAAGGGGCCTGATGTAATGTCCACTGTGCTCTTAAATCAGGGTGAACGGCCACATAAAAGCCTGGTTTGGATGTTGGTTGGTGAGAGCAGAGGTCGCTGAGGTTATGAAGAGGACTGTTTCTCATAGTACACCACAAGAATTAAGCTAATGTTAGCTATTCATTCTCTGTGCATACTTCTGTACTGTGTGTTGATAACAGGAAAAGCAAATACCACATGCTTTGAAAACTGATGGCTGGACTATTCAAACCAAATACAAATTTTTGCACCAAAAATTTTTATCCATAACTGGTCTAAGCCACCATTTAAATATCACACATAATCATATTGAACGCAAAAGATGCTAAAAAAAAAAACAATTCTAACACGGCCAGTAATAGATAACAACTTCTGTCACACTGCACAACCTCACATATCAACATAATGCACCTAGCTGCATCTTTCTATGATGCTGCGTTCCAGAGGTTGACAAGTATGTGAATTTTGGCCTTGGGTTGACCTTGAAGTTGACCTTTGCCCTAGATTACCAGTCCCTGCATGAAGTTTCATCCAAATACCTCCATTAGTGTTTTTGAGTTACCTTGCTAACAGATAGACAATAAACAAAAACAGACAAACAGAGGTGAAAACTCTTTCAAAACTGTTGCTCAAACAAAGCCTTCTGCTCTTATATTGGTAGAAGAAATAGCCTAATACTGCCAACACCCATTTCTGATGTAACACTCACTCTGGCTTTATCTACTCATGTACTCAATTTAACGCTTTCTGACTTAATTTTTCATTTAAAGGCCAAATGTAGCCGAGAGTTCCCCTACCACTGAGTGGGTGTGGTGAGTCACTTTAAAAGAGTTTCAGTGTCCCATCTTGGTCTAAATGCTGTTTCAGAGGCTTTTCCACCTTGACAAACATACAGTTTAGGGGAAAACTTTGAATACTTGCAATTTTTCAGCATGGAAATGGTCCAAAAAATAGTGAATATCAGCATGCAATAGACTGATTTTAACTGTAACTTTAGTGTAAACATTTCCGATCAGCTTTCAAAAGTCCTTATTGGTTGAACTCTAATACATGCGCATAGTGTACAGTAAATGTCCTGCATCAGTACTGAATGTGAAATAGTGAAGCAGGAGGTATAAAGAGAGGCTGAAAGAACATCAGTATGGTCAGTGATGCTGCAGTTTAGGTAGAGAAAGAGTTAACTGGCTCCAACATGCTGGGGAAGCAGTGAGCTGAGAGAGAGAGAGAGAGAGAGACAGAGCGAGAGAGAGCGAAGGAGAGATAGATGGAGAGGAGGAGGACTAGGAGAGCGAGGGCTAGTGGCAGCTGCAGTCTCTTTGCCTCGTGACGTTTGTTTACATCCACGGCCGGCAGACAGAGTGGAGCAGACATCCTCGGGTACGTGTGGAAACTCAGGCTGGCAACCGCTCAGCAGGCATTTCAACCACCATCAACCCAGAAACAACACAAACACACTTGACTGCAGATTATGATCGCGCTGTTCGTGTTAACGTGTCGAGGTTTGTGTCTGCACTGCCCACTGTTTAGGCAGGAGGGCGAAAATGCACAATCATGCTGTGTTTGCTAACAGGTTCTCATTTTAGCTCATCGTTTTTAAGCTTTACTGCACTTTTGCTATTCTACAAGAAGATTTCTTTTTTTTTAATGTATGCCTTGGTGATATAAAGCAGGTGCATATTGGTGCATTTCTACCATGGTTACCACTTTAGTACTATTTCAGGACTGGGCGAAGGGACTCCTTCCATGGTTACCATAATTTACAGAGCTAATGAAGGCAGATGCAGGATGGAAAATATTAAACATGCTGCTTTTCTTGCATTAAAGTATGTTGTTTGGTAACAGACAGGAAGGTTGAAGGAGAAGGAGGACATTGGCTAGAAGAAGGATGACTGCATGTGGAGGAAATTAAGAAAAATGATAAAGCATTAATTTGGCACTTTTTTGTTGAGCTGATGGTAACATCTGGAGCAACCTACAGTTAATGAAGAGATAGGAAACCTTATTTTCTTAATGTGACTTTTTTTTTTGGTGATGATATGTTATCACTTCTATATATGGGCATTCTAGAAAATTCTAGGAAAATTATTTGTGGAATCTCTTGTCACCACGACCTCTGACCCTTGTATCACTATTAGCCACTGGTGATGTTGGTAATCTAGGAACTGAACCTTATTTTGTTGCTGAACTCATTGTAAGTCTCTGGGTAGGAGCATCAGAGAAATGTTTATACTGTAAAATACAAATGTAAACCAGTGACTGCCAAGTGTAGCAGGGCTGCAGGAGCACAGAAGGCTGTGTCACACTGTTTGGTGATTTTGCCAAGTCGGGGATATGGAGGTGTAGACCTCATCCCAAGAGCCACAGTCTTCGATATTCTTAAAAGTAGCTGTGCAAACATGCTGTATATCCTGTTTGCTCTCTGCCAGTGCATTTGAATGTGCTGGGAAGAGACACCATATGTGTGCAAGATGTATAAGCAGTGTTTTTTCTTCATAATTGAATGTGTGCATGTGTTTGTTTGTGTACAGTAAATGAATGTGTGTGTGTATGGGGGGAAGGCACACAGCACTGCTCTTTTTAGTGAGAGGGCCCCTGCAGCCTTCTGATGTTAGATGTGACGCTTCTGTCAAATGAGGCAGACAAATGTCTGTTCCTGGCAAACAGTATCACCATGGCGCAGATGGTTGGACACTAAATCACCGACATCTCATACAACCCATGAGCAGATCTGCTCACAGCGTGCTGGAGACCTACAGGGCCTGAAGCAGCCATGATGGATATCCTACATTTCTGCTGTCAGAGTTTAAAATTTGTACATTTTCGTTTGATTTCAAAATGAGAGATCCATCACTGGAAAGTAGTGGGAAGTACTCTTTAATTAAAATAATGATAATCAAACAAGTTATGGTACTTTTTAAAGTAGGAATGAGAGTAAGGAAAAGTAAGCAACTTAAGTTTAAAGTCCTTAAGTTTATAAAATAGTTTTGCTCATACTGAGAGGATTTTTGCCACAAAGCAATCCATCATATTGCTTTATGGCACAAACACCAAATATGTATATATATATATCTTGCGTGGTATTTTATACCTTGTCTTTGCATTTTATTTTCCTTTTGCTACCAGTTTTGATGTATTGTTTACCAGTTACTAATTTTATCAGAAATTGAGATTACTGTCCATGTCATTACAAAGCGACACGTGTCTGCTGAATAAGGAATGCTAGCTCTCTGAATGGAAAAAGAGCGCAGAAGAGAAGCCAACTTCCTCTGTTGGTTAATAAAGGCAATTATTATTCTGGTTAATTTTTTTAAAACTTACTTTATTTAATTGCCATTTCCAGAAATCAGGGGAGTTTGTATTTCCAACAAATCTAGTATCCTGTAAGCCCTACAATTGAACACATTGAATTGAGATCATTTTCATGTGAAAGCCATAGTTCAGAAATGGACAGATATTTCATTTGGAGTATGCTATCCTGTTTCCTTATAATCCTGCAGTAGTAAATTGATATTTTAAGCAATCAAAGTGAGAGGCCTGGCTTGCACTGAATATCTTTTGTGTTGCTAATAAGATTATGTCACTTCATGAAACTGACTCACTGGCATGTGCTGCACTTTGGGTTTTGTCGCCTGATTTTGATGATTCATTTGCTGCTGCTCACATCTTTTCAGACTGGATGAGGGTAGTGTTGATCTGTCTAGTAATATTCAGAAAAAGAACCGTATTATTGTACTCGCACACTGCAAAAAAATGTTTGTTACAATAAGACAGTTAGTCATGTATTTGGTCTCGAAACAAGAAGGAATCTGCTAATCACTTTTTTCAAGATAATTTTACTTGTTTTGAGAATTTTATTGTCAATCAAGTGGTAATATCTGGAAGCAAGGCAAATCAGTCAGCTATTTTTCAGATCAGGTCAAATGATTCATGCCAAAACAAGTCTATAACCAAGCTGATTCGCACAAGAAACCAGTGAAATTCCCTTTAGCTTATTGGCTCGAGTCAAACCAGAGTTTCTTAAAGATTTTCTGACTCTCTACTAGATTAAATGACTTATTAAGATGGACATTTTTGCAATACCCTGAACGTTCTGTGGGGATGGCATCAGCAGTACCCTTAAGTTCTCCATTTGAATGCTGAACAGACCGCACTTGTTTGTATAGCAGAGGCTTCCCTGCCAGCGCCCTCTGAAAGGCAGCCGTGATTCAATTTACATCAGGGTGCCTCATCAGCGCACTTTAAGTAAACCTGTACCAATCAAACAGACAAACACAACAGAAAAAAAGAGCCTGCAAGGGAAAAAAAAAAAAAAAGAAAAGAAAAAAAAAAAACATAGATGTCACTCAGGCTGAAAACCAACACTCATCATCATCCAAAACAGCTCTTCATCCAACCTCATTAGCATTAATTCAGTCAGCCAGGCTGATTTATGATGGGTTTCCATTAATTGCATCAGTAAGGGAAATGGAGAAGACCTTTGCTATTACCCTATCCTTCATAGTATAAATCCAGGGTGAGCGTCTGTGTAGAGATTTGGCAGTTTGAGGATGAAATGAAGTGGGTGAGATCGGTTTTGTCTTTCAGTATGCCAAACGTGAACATCCCATCACTCATGTTTTAGTGATTAGGCCCCAGGACCCCTCAAATTCAGTAGTGAGAGTATGGCCCAGTTTTTTCATAAATGTTGATCAAAGAATTCCTAACTTCTTTAATTCACTTTTTTTTTTTCTTTAAAAGCAGGTCCTTAGTGATTACTTCCTTATATTTGTGGGAACTGTGCCAAAGAGTCAAACAGAGACTTGCCACTTTTGACATCCCACACCAGGCCACTTCTGCTTTCACCATGTCTCTGCAAACTCTTCCGACTATTCTGTTTGTTTATTTTAATCCTGTTAGGCTACATGCTGCACTGCAAAAAAATGTACACCTAAACTAATTTAAATTGGGATTGAGTCTTGAACCTGCGCCACATCATTTTTTAATGTTGGTCTTCTCAGTTTAAAGTTCATTTTGGAGTTCAACATAATGAACAATGTTTCATTTAAGGTTTTGTAGTTCTGTAATAATGTGCATGCAGTTTAATTCCTACACAGATATTCCCATATGATCAACAAGTCAGGGTGTGTCTTCACCTTGAGACAACACAAAGTTTAAATTCATGAACAAGTAGCCTATGCTTATGAGCTTGCAAGACCCTTTTCAACCCTAAATATGCCTCAAATAGCATCTGTTTGTGTGACACAGTATTTTCATCGAGGCTCAAAACAACTGAATTTATCTCACTTATTTTAGGAAAAATACAAGTTAAGTCTCAAAACTAGTCTTAAAGGAGAGAAAACTAGCAGTAGGCTACATCAGCTGAGGAGCACTAATTTACTTGTTGGTATTAACAGTGCTCTTAACCGCTTTAGGACTGGTGCTCAGTAAGCCAAAACCAAAAATTACCAAGACAAAGCATTTAAAAAGCCTTTATTAAATGGGCTACATGTGTGTCTCAGCTGTTGTAGGAACAATGTTTTTAATGCTTTGCAGGAAGTGTGCTGTGGAAATTTCTGGTTTTGGCATATTGACTACTGTCAAGTACAAGCCTCACCTGTTTGGTTTGACTATTCTAACTTGAGTTTGCCTTCATTTGGAAACCAGTATGTGTTTGTGTTTTTGCATGTTCGTGAGAGAGAAACAGAAGTGGCACAAAGATAGAAAGAGAAAAAGAGGGAGATGATGATTTTATGGCTGGTCAAAGACACACCCCAGCCACAGTGATATTTCCAATAATACATGGCAAGCTGTGTATTATTTAGCAAACTTATTTTCACCAAGGAGGTGGTTAGTGATTTGTGCTGCTTTATCTGTGTTTCGTGCTCATGTCATGCAAACTGCCTTATAGAGCTTCTTACTGTGTTAGTGACCGTGGTGCAGCTCGTCTCTGTTAACACTGAAACAGACACTTTGAAGAACTTGTCGAAACGAGAGAAGGAAGTGTTGCAAACTTTAGGAACACCTAGTTTTAGCACAGACATGAAATACACACACACCACACTAAAGTTTTTTTTTTTTTTTTTTTCCCCGCAGCTGCCTACAGTTGCATGGTTTATTTTGCACGAATCGATCCTGCAGCATGAGATGTTATGGAGTTCTCTTGTACAAACAGATAATGTATCTCAGTTTGTCCTCTTTAAACTTGGACTTGCACCGCCTTGCTCTTGCATGATTTTCCATGATGCTTTGAACACAGTTTGGTTGAGTTCACTTGTAAATGTAGCTTACATCTTCTGTGATTAAAGGTTACCATGTGTCAACCAAGAACTGAAAGGGATAGTCTGGTATTTTTCCAGTATGAGTTATCAATCAATATTGGTCCAGCTTTGGGGGGCATTAACAACAGCAGTAAGCAGGTCAGCTGATAAAAAAAACCTTTTTAATCATGAAACAAACAAACAAAAAAATCTGTATCCAAACCAGAATACACCATATGTTTTTATTTCCCTGCTCTGCTGTGCACCGGACTCCTTAAATTGGAACTATTTTTTTGTTGAAGCATGCCAGTATTACTGTGTACTGGAGCCTGTTCCCATAACAGTATTTAGTGACATAATGCGAAAAAAAAAAAAAATAATAATAATGTAGGTGTAATCCAGACAGGAAATAAATCAGCTCTCTGGGGAAATCCTTTTCAGTTTACAGGACAGAAGGTGTTTTCCCAACTCGCAAATATCTTGCATTAAAATCATTTTCAGTCCAACTGGAGTGGAAAGCAGATGGGAAAACAACACTGACAAACCACAAAGGAGTATCCTTTTTTTGTTTTTTAGGTTATGTGAACACTCCAATTTAGTTATTGAAGGAGAGGTCATCGAATTTTACAAATTTTTCCCACATTGGGAACTGATTTTTTGGACAGCAGTCATATTGTAGAGCAGGGGTCGTTTTCTCAAGTGGCACATTTCTTATATTGAGATGAAACCCAAATAATTCAAACAAATGGAGGGTGGTCATAGTGAGGCTGCATGGCTGAGAGCGAGGAGAGACAACCTGTGTGTGTGTGTGTGTGTGTGTGTGTGTGTGCGTGCGTGCGTGCGTGCGTGCGTGCGTGTGTGTGATGGGTGACACTCATTTTCATGTGAAAAGGCTACAGCTGCTCCCTCTGAAGAAATTATTCATGCTCCATTCTGATGTGGAGCCCAGAGGGTACTCTGGGCTCTCTCTCTCTCTCTCTCTCTCTCTCTCTCTCTCTCTCTCCCTCTCTCTCTTTCTCTCTTTCTCTGTCTCTCTCTATGTCTCTCTCTCTCTGTCTCGCTCTCCCGCTCTGTCTCGCTCTCTCCCTCTCTGTCCCCCCCCCCCCCCCCCCCCCCCCCCCCCCCCCCCCCTCTTTCTTAGCATGGCATAACACTGTTGCCAACACATGTTTTGAACAAGGAAATGGACACTCAACAGTTACAGGAAGGAAAAAAAAAACACACAATGAAATGCATAATGAAAATAACATCTACATTAAGTGAAGGTATCATTGTTTTGCTTCTTGTTTCTTGTCAGACTGTGAAGAAGAGGCTGCTCTCACCAGATTCCCTGTCCTTTCTGGACGCCTGTCTTCACTGGCCTGGATCAGCTGTCCCTCCCGTCCCCCCCGGCCCAGCAGCAGACAGTGAGTAGATATAAACTGACCTCAGATCTCATGAGCTCACAGCTGTGATGCCCTCAGAATATAATATCACTACTGTCCGAGGAAAAGCTCAGTATTTCCTGTGAGTCAGTTTTGGCTAGACTGCAATACAGGTCAAGGAAAGTCATTGGATTTGGATTCTGTCCTGAAAATTTGAAGCAAATTTCACTTTTTTCCCAGGATTTTCCTAAATTCCTTTGTCTGAATAACACTTGTTTCATGAAATTCTTGAAACAGGCTGAGTTATATTAGAAAGAAGTGCAACTTTCCTAACCCTATGGCTTATTTTTTTCTCTTGCTGTAATAAAAAACCATTTAAGACGGACCATAAGACATTAGTTATTGCAAAAATATAAATCAATCAATGTTATGTCCTAAAATCTTCAAATAAACTTAATTCATCCTAAATGAACTAGTATCAATATTTTAATAGTTTGTAGTGGTGAAATCTGCCCTTTTCTGGCTTGTTTTAAGGTACTGACTCTTGAAAATGCTTTCTTGAAAATGCTGAAAAACAACAGAAACCTGATTTAGAAAGAGTTGGAATTATCTTACTTTTTGGGCAGAATAGTTCACTTGATTGAAGAAAAACACAAATTTAAGGTTAAATATTAGAGTAAATTGTTTTGTTGGATTTTTTGTAGTGTATTATAAACGTTTTTGCTCAGTATTTTCATGCAACAGGCAATTGTTTGAAGGGACTTACTGTCAGTAATTTTTTCATTTCCCATTTATGTGCACCAGCACTGCTGATGAATTAAACAGGAGGCCTGTGCTGATTTCTCAGAAGCATAGACACAAAAACAGGAGCGAAAAAACAAACAAACAAAAAAAAAAAAAAAACAGGCGATCAGACTGAGAGCCAGAGAAGGCCATGATTAATCATTACTGTAATAAATCAAATATTGCTTGTTCTGATTAGTCATTTCTCAATGTTGTAACGCATTATAAAGCACTTTGGCGAGAAATAAGTCTTTTTTATCTTATACTATTAAAGTCTAGATGAAATGGCATTTTGAGAGTATCTAACTTCCATATGGTGACGTATTTTCGAGTGAAACAGAATAGTCAGACGGAATTTGATTTGAATGTTGAAAAGTGGATTGGTTGACAGGTGGATGTCATGATATTATTGGTTGAAACCAGTTGGTTCAGTCGCTGTAGTTTTGTTTTTCATGTTTTTCATGTCAGTCTGACCAGAGCAGAGGCAGGGCACTGATTTTGTTCTCATACTGTTTTTTTCCACTGCTGATACTAATTTCATGTACTGAACGAATTATGTAACATCCTATACCAAGCACTGATGTGATTTACTACTTATTTAGATTTTAAATGATATTTTAGATCATTAGTTTGGGGTTGCTGGAAAAAAGGAGACTGAGGTCTAATCCTGTTTCTTCCAGATGGGAGATTGAACATTTTTCAATCTGTCAAAAAGGCACAAAATGCAAGTTGGTTTGCTTTGATTTATCCATGCAATTTTAGTATTGAGGAAACAATAACAAAGCCTCTGACAAAGCCATTTTTGCCTAGTGTTGGGTGGATATCTGGTGCCAGAGTTGGTACCATTGCAACCCTAAAATAGCCTCATCTAGGGGATAAATCATTGCCCAGTGGACAAATGGAAAAAGAGTTTTTTTTAAGATCTGTGAGTTTACAGAAGCTTGTTCTCTTGTCCTGCAGGCGGTCAATCAGCTAAAATAATTTGGCTTAAGCCTCTTCCATCTTAAACAAAAGATCAGCAAAGGGGGATCAAGAGGGTAATCGTTATTGCAGATGTACAAAAAATAGTTTTAATACAGGCTTCTTTAAGCTGGACGGAGATGTAAAACATCCCTAAAAATATCAGCGAGGGAGCAATTGCTGCTGCGATCTGAAATCACAGTGATGCTTGGGGCACTAGAGGTTGCGTAAACCACCTTGTAAACGTATCTTGACATGATTCATTGCCATAATGCCATAATCAACAAAGTATGTGTGTGAATGGGAATAATAAGGATTTCAGAAAGAATCCTTTTATCTCTTGTATTCAACACATTTGATGTAAATTTTATATGACCTTGAATAATTCTGGAGAATGCTATGTTCAAGCCCTTTAGGACTTTTAGGCATTTAGTTTCTTTCTGTATCTATGTATCTTTACTGATTTATATAGGTATACCCCCAGCCAAATCAAGAAATGCCCTCTAGTGTCAGTTCAAGAAACACCCACTCCACTGAGGTTAAAGACCCCATGAAATACACTTTTAATTTGTTGATTTGATGTTTTTCCTGTTGAAACAGGATTTTTGGGCCAGAGCAGTGAGGGATCATTCACAAGTGCAAACCAATAGGACAGACCAAACCCTAACCTTAACTCAATAGGATATCAGTTTGGGAGAGAAACACAGTTTTATTTGAGGGAATAGGTAAATGAGAGAGGATGTTTAAAGGTTTGTGAATTATATTTACAGATGCTATATTTTTTTTAAACTACTGTATTAATACCTAATTCATTTATTTTTCTTTCTCCTCAGTTCCAGAATGCTCCTAACTATTCAGAACTGTAATCAGTGAGTTTTGTTCCAGAATAAGATATTCATCAAAATGTGACATCTACTCTGATGTTGCTCTGGGTTTTCTGTCAGCTGAAGGCTTACAGACTAACTCAAATTCCTTCTCATGAGAGAAGTTACTTTTGAATTAGTTTACATTTTGAACTATCTCTAAGACATAAAGATTATTGAATTTCATCCCTAATCCCCTGTAAGAACCTCGTAAAACCAGAACTGACCTTGTAGTAGGGCCTGATTTCGTCAGGCCATAATTCACTGTAGATTTATTATGACCAAGCAGCGTAATGGAAACTTTCTCCTGTACAGGCCAAGTGTGAGTGTTTTAACTCTGAGTTCACCTGCTGAGTTGGATCATAGGATTTGGCTGGTATCAAATGAAAACTTTGTATCTTGTGTCAAGTTTTGAGGAGTTTTGAAAATCAGAACAAGTTGGATTTCATGTTGAAAACCATGTATTTGTTTATACATTATCATAGATTTTGAGGAGGCTTCCTGGAACATGCTGTAATAAAACATTCCCTAAAGGACCTTGTAAACCTTCCACTGAAGCTGTAAAAGATGAACACCTATCATATTGATTTAAAAAAACAAACAAACAAGCAAAAAAAAAAAAACAATCACGCTCTCATCATCCAAAAAAAAAAAATCACCAGTGTTTTTTACTCCTGGAAAACGTCTTGCCAGCTCTTATGTTTACAAGTGAACCTGTATCAAATAAAATAACCATACTGAACATGAATTGAAAAGTACATACTCTACTATTTGTTACATTGGAGATAGAGACCTCATAGAAGCACATTTTAGTTTATTGCACCACATCTTGAAGTCTTACCTAAGACTGAGATGGGCTGAAAGAGGATTAAGAAATAAACACTGACGACATGCTTGCTTCCTATGCAGTGCTTGGTTTGTTGAGCAAAAGTTTATCGCAAACCTAATCCCCCTCTGTATCTTAAGGGTTACTGGAGGGCCATCCTTTCCTTAAAGACTGGTGTGGACAACTGTTCAAAGTGGTGGTCCAGGAGTCTGCAGGTTTTCATGCCAATCAAACAGTGTAACCACTCATTACACTGATGAGCTCTTTCCCTCTGGTTTAAGCTGCTAATCAGTGAAATTACTCTTAACTGCTGTGGTTTTTAGCTGGCCTGAATTCCTGCAGGCTGTTTGTGCCTTTACGGCACACAGCTGAGAATGAATGCTGTATAACAGTGAATAGGGAAGAGGGGAACAAAAATCTATTTGGTTACAGATCAAGGTTTTTTGTTTTTATCTCAACATATTAAGTTGTCATTACTTTAGACATATTTTTTATGTTATTAACAAAAAAACGTTGCTGCTTAGAATACAACATGGTGGTGGGACCTGTTCTTTTACGCCTGTGTCTCATGGGAATCAAATCAAACATCACAGGAATAAAGACTGAACCAAAAAAATCTCCACATTTTAAATCAAAAGTTGGGAAGAACTTTGGCTATAATTATTCAGAAGGTTTTGACATGAGAGCTGCTGTATGAAAAGTCAACTATAGAGGTAGTATACTGCCATTCAGCCCGTATTGCCCATATCAAGTACAGGTTACTGTGGGAAAAAAACAAAAACAAAAAAAAAAACACCACATTTTGTTTTTCTGCTTGCTTTCTTTAGTTCTGCATGAAATGTTAAAGGAGCTCATGATAATTGTCCTCGGAAGCATGATTCAGCTGTTTTCCATAGTACAATGTTTTTTTTTTTTTTTTAAATCCAAAACTGCACATTTTACATTGAATCGCAATAATTACAGAATCATAGTACATATCAAATCAGCAGCCAGGTATTGTGAATCATATCGTATCGGGGAATCCCTGCTCATTTCTAGTCCTACCAGTGAATATCAAATCTAAATCCAAGAATGTGAAGTGAGTACTGTGTGTCTATGCGGAGAACAGTCTTCCTAAGATACGCTGGAGGCAATCAACTTCTCAAACGTGTGAACACAGTTTGGGATGGGCTGCCTGCTCGAGGTAATGTTATGATTAATTAAGCAGGGTTGGTCATTTTCCCAGCTGCTTATACTGGTATTTTACTATGACCTGTTGTCTTGGTTGGACTTGATGCAGCATTTTTCCAATGAACTTTGGGACTCACCATTTCTTCTCACCACCAAGTCACCATCTGATGCATCTTTCTTTGGCAAGTAAACTTCTCTCTTCTCTCTTTGAGCATTTCTATCCATCCTCCATCCTTCTGTTATTGTTTTGGATCATACATCATTACGTGTGACGTCAAACGCATCATGGAGGATACAAGAATTTACAAGAACACAAACTGAAGAAGACCCATTGTCTGATCTGAGACGAGACACAAACACACACAAATATTCACCGACTGGGGTGGTGTGATGCCTCGTCTCCAGTGTGTGAGAGGCTTCTTGGCAGACAGTAGCTGTAAAATGGGGTTTCACCATGTATGGTCAACTGGACTCTCTCTCAGAGTCTGTTTTATTCTCTCTTTCTGTCTTGCCAGAAGGTGAAGCTAAGACAACCCCTCAGACACACACACACACCCACACACACACAGACAAGATGAGCACAGGCTCATCTCGAGGGAGGTTTGAACCAAACATAAACAGATGAGTGTTTAGAAACTAAACTCGGTTGTAACTTTTGGATGGCTCAAACAAGGCCCTGCCTCCTCCACAAATCAGCATTAGTTGTGGCAACAGGGAGGCCTGAAAGTTAACACACCGTTCGGTAATGCTGAGCACAAACTACATAACTCTTGAAAAACAAAAACTTTCTCTTCTTGGCTTGTCACACAGGTGAAGGTGACTGGTCACACTTTACATGTTTCTTCACTTGGATCTGGTTGTGAGACAGTCTGAATGCCACACCTGTCTCATGAAATCAAACACGAAGCATGACTTTGTTTCTCACCTCGTAGCGCTAAAATGGAGCTTGAGAAAGAAGAACAGCTTGCAGCAAGCTGCGTAAGCAAATAAGTGTAAGCAGTTATTTTTGCTGAAAAACAGAAGAAAGAGGGGTCAATGCCAAATTTAGGGGAGAAAACACTTGAAGACACACAGGCACTATGGTTTGACAGAGTTGGAAGGAAATTATCCAGCCATCCTGATGTTTTTTTTTTTTTTTTTTCCTATCTCTTTGTCTAGATTTACTTGCAGCCTCTCATTGGTTATTTTGCTCAGCTTTTCTGGTTCAAAGACTTCCATGATGGTTACTTGAAACAAGACAGGCCCAACATGAGGATTTTGTCTTAGATCTCATAACTTGTATGGGAAAGATAAATTGGACATGTAAAGTCTATATATGTGTTATAATTGAAAAAGCACAGACATAATGCACCAATATGGATGACGAAAGGAATACACTTTTAGCCACAGGCGTAATTGACAATGACATCTCCATCAGTTCCCAACAGTTTAGCCTTTGTTATGTACATCAAAACTGACACGAATCCATTGGAGATGGATGTGTCATCAAATGGACACTCCTCTCAGAAAAAAAATAATCCATTAGGTCCATTGAGTGATGGACCTAATGGATCAACATGGCCACAGCATAACTAAACAAAAAAGTGATTATTTCTTGATCATGATCCTGTTTCTTTGGTATTCTAAGAGGCATTGAATGGTGAATTTGAGGATGTGATTCTATTCTCTATTCCCAAAATGGAGACATAGCATTTTGGAATGAAATTCTTTAAAAACTCCTCATAATTGCTCTTGTTCATGAATTTGTAGGCATGTTTATATTCCTAATAAACCAAAAATCCGCTTTGGGAATCCTGGATTTGTGGCTTTATGTGTCAGGAGCTCTGGCCGGGATTAGCCTCGGCCTATACAGCGTTTGTGTGTGCCCCAATTCATGTGACTCACAAATCTACGCACACACACACACACACACACACACACACACACACACACACATACCAGGCTAAATGTAGAGCGCCCTTATATGGCAGCTTTTTCCCTCAGTGAAGTTTCCATGCAGCCACGGATTTAGAGAGATTGACTTGGACTCGTAACGTTTTTGGCAAGGCATTAACTCCCTGGGCTTACCAAATCACTTGATTACATGAAGGTGCAAAATCTACCATCTGTTGCAGGTCTTGCTTTGTCCCTTTGCACTGCATGAGGTCCTGTTGTTGTGTGTGACTGTGCATGATAAAAGGCCGTGATTTATGACAAGTTACACACAGCTTTCCCTTCCAGATTATTGACTCAATACTGTAAACGCTGATAGCTGTTGAAGTGCTTCTCTGCCATTGTCACCAACACAAATTCACAGATGCACTGGTTGAACAAGAGTTCCTCCTTCATTTCATAATAATGGAACCGAGGAATGAACTAGACCATTTTGGGCTACTGAACAGTTTTGACAGTTGCATAAAAGGTCTGAAAAAGTTGGGGGAAACCAATATTTGCAAATGTAGTTAGGAAATTAATTAATCAAGATCTAGGACTGTGTGGAATTTCTGTAACCGGAAATGTGTAGGAACTCATTTTTGACCCACAGAGTTGGAAAAGTGCTAAATTTGTCTCAAGAGCTGTCAAACCATGATGTTTTTGGCTTTGGGAGTGGAAAATGTGAGTCCGGTTGACTCAAGGACTGGAAATCTTCTTCTGCGTTTTGTTTAAAAAAAAAAAAAAAAAAAAGTTCAGTTCAGAGGTGCATTCACTTTTGTAATTTGACTTTGAACACAAATGTTTGCTAGTTCGTAGTTTGAAAAAGGTTGTGCATCAAGGAGCAATATTAAGGATGGTATAGTCATATGTTTGTTATAATAAAATGTGTATGTTACACCTGTATTTTGCACTTATACATTTGCATTTTAAAAATGCCTCATTAATTGAAATTAGAAAACTAAATACTATTAAGATTTCCAAAGCTAAAGAAAGAAGAAAGAAAAAACAAAAAAATCAGATGCTAAGTCTGTTTTTGTAACGATATACAGCCTGAAGCTGTTCTTCATTTAAAACAAATTGAAAAAATGACTAATTGGACTCTCAGTCTTTGTTTATGCCTATGGGAAACACTAGTTAACATTTAGTTGCAGGGTCTGAACTTCCTCTTTTCATAAAGGACGCTGGTGAGGTGAATCCAGGTACAAGCCATTATCCTTTATTTATATCTCCACCAGTCATAAAGAAAGAGATGCAGTTAAATAAAAGCAGAAGGGTTAGCAGAGTGATCTTTAAGCTTTGAGACAAATTAGATTCAAAAGGGACTGCAACTCAATAGCAGAAAGTATAGTTAGCATGCACAATAACTGACCAAGGATAACAGTATATTATATTTAAAGCCTGAACTTAACTTATTTTAAATATATTTTCCACCTCCATTTTGGTCAAATTGTGGACATGTAGACAAATACTCTATAACGCAGTGTATCATAGTATGATATTGTGGGCCTGCACTCAGCATCATCATGATGCTGTCTTGTCATTGTATCATTTTAGGCATTCCTAGGCTACTATTAAGTTCTCAGCTGGTTTTGCTCAGGAGCACTTTGATAGGACACATTGGCTGCTGTTGGAATTGAACCTGTGACCTGTAATTAATTTATCAGGAAATTGCTGCTGATGTATCGACGCAAAGGAGCTGGAGCCATGATGACTGAGAGCTGTAGTTTTTATCTGCTGTGGGTGTGTGTGTGTTTGTGTGTGTGTGTGTGTGTCTATCTATAGCTGGCGCTTGAGCCTCACTGAGTGATTGGCCACACACACACGTACGTACAGAGGCCTGTGCACATACAGGTCTAAGAACACTTAAAAATAATATTAATCCGTTCACTATGACGCACTTCCTGACAAACTTGTTTGTTAAAAGCACTTTATAATTAAATTTGACTTGACGTAACTCACTGTACAGCCCACAATTCAGCCTTTCTACCTGATTAGATAAAGCTCTCTCTCTCTCTCTCTCTCTCTCTCTCTCATATATATATAACAGAGTTGGAAGTATGAAGGGGTGAATTTTTCTTTTAACTCACAACTAACATGAACCATTTCCCTAACCCAGTGCTTGTGACCTTCAGGGGTCCATGAGGGGTCTTCAGAGTCTCCTTAGCACAGTAAGAAATAGTTTAATTTCACTGTAATTTAATGCACTCTAATGCACTAATGCAGTAATTGTTATGATACAAAAATTGTTAGCGTACTTTGAATCTATAGTCAGATGATATCTTTTTGATAACAATTTAATACTCAAACTAAAATATCTTCATATCAAGGGTAAAGTCACTTATAATGAGTTAGTTTGGGAATCCTGGACATGAAAAAGTTTGAAAATTCCTGCTCTAACCTAATGTTAGTACGAATTCTAGTTTTAAATCTAAACCCATGCCTTAATGAAAAAGTGTATTCCAGACAAATGACCTTATGTCAGAAAAATAATCTCACCTTGAAGGTCTCAAAGACACACACACAAACACACACTCTGTTTACTGTCTAGTGTCTTAACTCATAACCACAACTTCAGGCAGCTCAGCTAATAGAGCCTATAGTCTGATGACTAATTGTGTGTGTGTGTGTGTGTGTGCGTGCGTGCGTGCGTGCGTGCGTGTGTGTTTGCACCCGCATGCACATCATGATGTGGCTCAGTCCAGCCCAGTTCCATCTAATCATGAATGTGTGGATATATGTGGTGTGTGTGTGTCCCTGCCTCCGACTCCACTGTTATGCCTCATGTTGTTAAAGCAACATTACATAATAGCTGAAACAAGTCGACTCTCACGCAGGTTCAGACTGGATCGGCTACAAACAGCTGCTGTCAGGACATTTTGAAGCATCTGCTTGATTTTACACATTTTGGGTATTTAACTGTCCTGTTTATTCTTGCATTTTAAACATTTTCCTATGGTCCATATTCTTCTTCCCATTCTTCCAATTCTCTGTCTCCTCATTTTTATTTTTTTTCTCCTGTTCATTTACATTTTAGTCATTACCTTGCATGTTAATGTTTGCCATTAAGTCTGCCATTTGATGATGGTCATTTCATAGAAAATTGTTGTTATTAAGATGTTGAGTTTAGCAGAGACTAAGCTTATCTTTGTAGTTTCTGGCGATGAACTTTAAGGGATACTTCATCCATAATGGGTCATATCTGCATCAAGTACTCACTGTGTGCTCCCTTGAATAGGCTAAAGTGCCAGGACAGCCAATCAGGGAGCTCTGAGCAAGCAGACTTCCTGTCCAGTGAACAAGCCTGGGGCAGGTTTTCAAAAGTATGGGTGATCAGAGCAGAGGGATGCTACACGACCACGCATGAGAGCATTTTGCAGAAGTTGATTTGGCAGGAAGATTTGAGTGAAAATTTGTGGATTCGAAAATCTGTTTGAGAACTGCTGAGCATACAACTAGATACCAGAGACTTTAATTATGCAGCATGATGTGTGTGGGATTTTTAAACTTGTATTCAATTTTTGTGTTGTAAAACTGCTGTTTTTTCTATTGGCTCAATGATGGCTAGCGTTGTTTGGAATATGACTTCACCATGAAGGTTTGCAAGTAAAACTTTCTTCATCAGGGAATTAAAGCACTACACAGTGAGTACTTGATACAAATATAGTACATTATGGGTGGAACAACCCTTTAACCTAAAATTTAGGAGTGATAGGAATTACATCTTTGGGTGTCACAAACAGCAAGTTGTAGAAGTGTTAAGCGTCAGCATTGTTTTGTACTCTCTAAGTGCTCTCTGGTTTAGCTGATGCTCTTGTCAAAGTGACTTACTTAGGTACTCTATGCAAAATTGCAAAAGGTCGACTCAAGTGGGAACCTTTTAGATTCAATTGACAAAAAAAGCGTGGAAGAAACCCATAATCTGTCTCTGAGTCTGCCCAATGAGAAACTCAACCATCAAATTATGTGCATATTCCCCATTTTTTGTCAGTTTAGTCTAAAAGGTTCTCATAACCCTTGGCTCTTTGTATAGTGCACCTTCAGATTCAGTTGGTAGATAGGAGCTCAAGGACACCAGTCTGCTGACGGACACACTTGCTTTAGATATTCAGCGTGTTATCTTGTCTTTGTAATTAGTAAACCACCATACATCGTACGTTCAGTTTTATGAGAAAATTTGTAGAACTGGGTTGACCACTCTCTCTTCTTTTGAAAAAAGAGAGAAGCATTAAGTTGGATTTGATGTATTTTTTGGCAGTCCATCTGTTGAAAGCATCTGGAGCATGGTGGCCATTTTTAGCACATTTGGTTGAATATTACAGCATCCCACCAGCCTGCATGGCCATGCATGATGATTGCAAAATGTGGAATTTTGTTCTCATGAATTTAAAGTGTAAATTTCTTTTACCAACATGCACCAACGAGTAGAAAAGTCCTTAACTATGAATGTAAAGTAATTGTACTCTCTCTTCTGCAGCTCAAAGCTTTGATCAAATGACCTCAGAGACGAATTACAAGTTTTATTAAAAAGCTCCCCTGATGTATTGTGCACCCAATTAATTGAAACTGTGATAAGAGGCGTTGCGTCACCCCGGTGACACCCACTCTCCCTTTCCTTTAATAGCACAAGTTGCATTACATTGAGAAGTTACAATGTCCGGGTTCAACATGGTGAATTCCTGACATTTGGAACCAGCACATTAGTACTTTTCAAATTTTCCTTTTCTAATTAGGAGATTCTTTCTCTGGCTACACTAGCCCTTGAACATTATGCTCTCAAAGAAAAGCCCTTGATGATTAACATGTTTTATTTGCAAAGAGTTATGTAAGAATTTGTCAGCCTAATTTGCTAAATATATTTGAAGGAAAATACATACTTCTGCATAGGTTGAGCAGAGAGGTCACATCCTCTTTACTGGTAAATGTAGAGTTCCAACCAAAGAAGAATAAGAAGTGATTCCTGACATTTGAAACACACACATCAGACCTGCAAAGGAGTTTTCCAGCTCATGTAATTGCTGCACTGGGGCTTACACGTGTGTAAATGCAAATCAGTATTCAAATATGCAGGTAAATCAACTAGCTTCCCCTACATCCAGATAGGTCTATAGATAGCACTCGGGATGTTTGCAGTGACAGATATAGGCCACTTGCATCTGAGCTTGACCAAAGTGGGGAACAGCAGGCACTGCACGGAGATCAGTGGTGGACCACATATCGGGAATTAGGCCACCAACTATTAACCCAGAATCACAATGAAATGAGATCAGTTGGGCCTGTTTGTAGGAGCTGCAGCATTTCTTTTCCGACTAAGGAAGCTCAGACTAAAGAGAGAAGTTACTAAAAGAGAAACCAATTAGCTCAAGGTTGCTTCTTTCTTTTAAGTGCTTATATGGTCGTGCATGTTTTGAGTTAGTTTCAGAAAATTGCATTCCCTGCATTCCAGTCTCATGTTATGATAGAGATAACATATTGATATATCACTGAGTCCACAACTCAGGAATATATATGAGTCACTGTCCAGTGAGTCACTTGTTTATTTAGTCATGTGTCAGGTGATATTCTTTCTGGGAAAATGGTGCACCTCATCACTGGCTCTAGTATTTTATATACTGAGAAGGCTTTTCACAGGTCAACTGCTTCTGCTGCAGGGGGGTCAAAGGTCATAGGCAAGGTAAAGAGCAGCAGTTTTCAGGTGCCTAATTCCATTTAACCACCTTTGCTCTTTTGCACTCAAGTACTTCAATGTCTGTGTTTCCATGATTATTAAGATGTGTTTAGGATCATGCTTTCATTCACTGTCTTCTGATGACAACAAAATGATTGGGATAGTCACACACTTTGATGATGCCACAGAGAAATGCTTAACACAATGGTACTGGTACAAAGAAATTTTAGAGCAATGGCAATGTATCAAATGCTTGGCCTGTAAAAAGGTTCATGTTGTCTGCCCAAGCTTTAATAAAAATCAGTGTTTGCTCAGAAGTCCCCATCAGCAGACTGTTTGGGAAAAGACAGTTTGAGAACAAAATAAGGCAATATTTATTCAAGCAACTTAACTCACACTGTTTCACACTGTTTGTTGTGCCTTGACTGAGGAACACACTTCTTTGCTTTTGTTTTGTTTTGCCATCTGAGATGCAGGTGGGAACGACCACACTGTAACAGAAGCAACACACTTGGCCCAAGACTGCTTCGGAACAGTATCAGCTGAAGTGCCAATGAAGTGCATGTTGAGAGGACTCATTGATGCTATCTTTATGTTTTTGGGTTGTCATCCATTCGTCCATGTGTCCATCATATTCTTGTGAATGTGATAGTAACACTAGTTGTGATAATAGCAGTAATGGCAATAATACTGAGTGCAACAGCAGTAATAATCATAACACTAATGGCAATAATTATCTATCTATCTATCTATCTGTCTGTCTGTCTGTCTATCTCTTTTATATGTGAAGTGCCACATTTTGTTGGAAGAGTAAATGGAGTATTTGATTGACTTATTCAGTCTTTAAATGGTGCATGCACCATATCCTGCTGTTTGACAAAAACATCTGCAAAAAGAACAGGTATTTTCTTTTTGCTTATATACTGTTGAAATTAAACAGTATGACTTAAAAGGCTTCAAGGGCCTTCAAGCTCCATCAACACATAAATGATAGCAACAACTTTGAATTTCAGTCACAAAAACACTCGCAGATGCACTTTTCTGTCACAGGGATATGTTGTGTATTGCTTTGACCTAAACCTTGATCAAATACATTTTTTTCACATAAAATAGAGCACAACTCTACCAAAATAGACCACAGAGATCTCCATCTGTGTATTCCTGAACTAGACCACGGTGCTTCTCCGTATGAGCCAGTTATTGTCCCCTGCACTTGCAGCCTGCCTGTAAATAGGCTAATTGCTCTTTAGCAAAATGGGACAGAAGAAAAAGAAGGAGAGACTTATTGGGACACTCATCCGCAGGCTAAAGCCTTCAGGGAAACGACTCCTGGAAGAGATAGATGGGGAGGAGGTGTGAAAGAAAAACGGAGAAGATGGGGTAAAAAATAGTAATTTGGGACAGCACAAGAGCAGGCAACGAGGAGAGAATTTCCTAAACTGGGAAGGAAAGAGGGAGATGGAGGAGGAGGAAAAAGAGTAGGAGCAAAATGAGGAAGGGAAGGATGGTGACGAATAGAAATGGATGGGGGGAGAAAGAGGAGAAGAGGAAAATGATGACAGGATGAAGAGAAACAGGAGATGAAAGAAATGAGGTGCACTGCAAAAACGCAAAATCTTACCAAGATTATTTGTCTTATTTCAAGTCAAAAATGTCTTAATTCTAGTCAAAATATCTCATTACACTTAAAATAAGACATGATCACCTCAGAAGTAAATTGTTTTGAGACAATTTTCACTTGTTTCAAGTGAAAATTCACTTGAAACAAGTGAAAATTTGCTTGTTTCATTGGCAAAATTTGCCAGTGGAAAAAGTGAAAATTCACTTGAAATAAGTGAAAATTAGCTTGAAACAAGAAACAAATTTTGCCAATGAAACAAGCAAATTTTCACTTGTTTCAAGCAAATTTTCACTTGAAACAAGAGACAGTTGTCTAAAAACAAGTTACTTCTGAGGTGATCATGTCTTATTTTAAGTATAATGAGATATTTTGACTAGTAATAAGACATTTTTGACTTGAAATAAGACAAATATTTTTGGTGAGATTTTGAGTTTTTGCAGTGTGGAAGATCAGAGGGTGTTGGAGGAGAAGGGACTAAAAAGAGAAGCTCAGCAGGAGGAGAGTAGAACAAGTTTGGGAATGATGCCGGGCAGCCGAGAGGTTTGCCAGTGGAAAATCAGTGTGTGACAACAGCTTTGACAGTGATGTGGCCTTCCAGTCAACATGTCCTTGAACAAGCCATGTCACATTTTGTCATCTCTTGTCTGTGTGGATGAGAGTGTCAGTTTCATGCTGCATGGCAATGAGGCAGAGGAGAAGAAGAAAGGGAGGATGAGTAAGTAGAATAGGAACATTTTTAGAATTGAAATACCTGGACAAGGAGCTGATGTGAATCCTCTGCTCATACAGATGAAAAAGTGAAAGCTAGTTTAGTTAAATTGCTTTCGAAACATGAGTGTCTTGGCAAATGATGTAACAATAATATCAGATCACCAATAGGGCTTACCCTACCCATGGTCGTTCAACATTTTGGTCTGTTCGACATTTGTCACCCAGCACTGCTGGGGGACTCGTGAAAGGAGCCTGAATTCATTTAATACTGCAAGGTAGCAATGTACACACAGATGGTTTTATTTATGCCAATTTTATTTGAAGAAATACTTCACCCATAAGGCTTAATTTTTATATCAAACACTCACAGGCCTTCATGTGAGTGATTGATTAAGTGTTTCATTAAGTCCGTTCTGTTTCATTCAACCGGCGGTGGCATTGATCAGTGGGAATGTAGGAGAGAATTCGGTTAGCTGTGGGCAGCTCTAACCACCAGTCACAGCTCACCACTGCAATTCAACAGCCAACGTTGCTGCTAACATAGACTTAACAGCTCCTACTGTGCTAACTTTACAGCCTCAACAAAGGATTAAGCCCACTTACAGTGCCATAATCCAACAAATAGCATGCAAAACTAAAACTAATTTCATGTTATAAAATGGCACAACTTACCTCACTAGGAAACCAAGGAAGGTAACATGAATGTTCTGCTAGCTATTGTAAAACCTGCACAAGCACTTTGAATGGTAGAGAAATGTGAAAAGGGCAAAGGAATCTTTGTGCATCTGCAGTGGAAACTCAACAGTTGGTCTGTAAAGGTCACCACCACAGACATTTCAGACAGGGCAGCTCTACAAGGACCCTGTGAAAATCCTGCAGTCTCTTCGCCACATCACAAACAAATCCAAATCTGCAGTGTAAATGTAAAGTTCATTTGTCAAGCAAATGACAGTATACATTTTCACACACACACACACACACACACGTACTCGTACACGTACACTCATACACACACAGAGCATGTTGAGCTTGCAGAGCCTCAGGAGGCAGAGATGATGCTCAGTTGCATGCTGACAGACACGTGCCTCCCTCTCTCTCTCTCTCTCTTTCTCTCTCTCTCTCTGTCTCTGTCTGTCTTTAGCTCTCTATATATATCTTTGTACTACTCTAGCTCTCTATCTTGCTCTCTTTAACTCTTCCCCCAGCTCTGTCTCTCTCTTTTGTGCTCTTTTTCTGATGTCTCTTCCCTCACTCACTCTATCCCGTAACATCTTTCATCTCCCAGACATTTCGCCTTTCTTCCTTGCCCTATAAAACCTTTCACTGCATCTCTTTTTTTTCCTACCTGCCTTTTGGCCACCTCTCTTTCTTATTGTCTTCCTCTTTGCCAGATTGATTCCAAAATAAAACATGGGAAATTTAGGTTGTTGTAGCAACCAAAATAATAGGATTCAGTAATGAAAATAAGAGTAGTATGATAAGAGCAGAAAAATAGAATATTACATAAGCAATAAAAACTTCATAAATGAAAAGTATAATAAATGAGTAATTACAATATAAACTTCAGGGGGATTGCATAAGCCTGTGCTTCTGAAAGACAGTTTCATAGAGTGTGTGGGTAGAAAATATAGGGAAAGAATATAAATTACTTCAAGATTATATTAAGCACAACTGCTGCATTAAATTTGGATGGCTGAATTGATTATTTTCTCTATTTCTTTCTCTTGTCTGCTTTCTCTTTCTCTCTTGCCAATTTTGTACTCATTCTTGGTTTCTGTATCTTGTTCGTTCTGTCTTTCTCAGCTTTTCCCTGTGCTTCTTTCTGTCACTGCTGTTTTCGTTGTCTCATTTGTCTCTTTCTCTCTATTCCTGTTTTAATTCCTTGCCTCCTTCTTGTGAATATGGACTAAAATGTCCTCTCCCAAGACAAAGAAATGCCCTCCTCCCTGTTGAGTTTTGGTGTCTATCGTATTTTCCTGTTGGATGATGTCTCACTTGTACACATTGTATTTCTTTGCCTCTTGAAACTATGCAAAGTGAAAGTACAGACAGAGGAATGGCCCTGATAATATTGTCACTGACGGCACTTACTGGCATTGAAGAGTTATTGCTGTTGCAGCGTGAACAGCTCTCTACTCCAAATTTGGTGATTTTCAACTTGAGCTGAGGGATTTCACTCGCCTCTGGTATTGGAAAATTTTCCGACCTCTTAGGTTGATGAAATTCTTTCAAAACCATTTCAAAATAAATGTAAAAAGTGGGGCTTTTCTAACATTCTCCTTGAAAAATGCATCCCTCCATCTAATTTAGTATCTCCACCCCTCTCTCCTCTCCTGTCTTTTTCCATTTAGAGAGGCGAGCCACTTTGTAGAGCAGCCGTGGATCTGTGCAGAAAGAGGGGCGCGTCACATGGGAGTGTGTGACTGTATGTGTGTGTGAGTTTGTCTGTGTATGTGTGTGTGAGTGTGTGTGTGTGTGTGTGTGTGTGTGTGTGTGTGTGTGTGTGTGGGTGTGGGTGTGCTCAGGCCTCCTGCCGTGGCCCTCTGTTCCCGGACAGGCATGGCGGGGGGCAGAGAGCGCGGCTCTCGGCTGCAGAGGCCGTGGTCTGTCTACCGGGCCAACACCTTTGAACTCTCCGATGAGATGATTGGCTTAGCCCTTGCAGGTGAGGGAAACGTCAGAATGTGGTTTATTGTTTTGCATGGGGTTTAAATACTGGGATTAGCATGTCTGCTCTGTAGTGGAGGTCAGGCTTAAACCACATACACCTCTGCTGATAGTGTTTCAGGGTGGTAGTCTACTCACATGTGTTGGTAGATTATGTCAGTGGTGGATAAAAAGAACTGATTTACAGGACCTAAGCATGTAGAAGGCAAGCTGCTGAAAAAGATGCCCCAAATATACATGCAAATTCACGCTTCTAAAGAGTGATTACAGAGTACAGTACAATACAAGTAGAAGTGAATACCCATGCAGGTGTGTATCAGTGTGTGTGCATCTCACTCTACAGGGTGTGGGCTAATCCCGTGACAATAGCGTTTCTGTGAAAATCAACAAGGCAAAGTTAGACAAAGGCAACATTAATCTAACATCTCAGCTGTCCAAAATGATGTGGCAACACATTACAGGGGTAAAAAAAAAAAGTCAAAAACAGGAAGTCAGCTGATAATAACAAATAACTAACAGCTAACTTTGGCAGTTCTACCTTCGTAAAATAGAAAATAAAATGCTGCAACTACTATTGCTTGTTCATTTAAGAATATTTTGAAATCTGTGTCTCAGAAAAAAAAAAAAAAAAAAAAAAAATGAGAAAATGTTCCACAAAGCATGTTCATGCACTTCTGTGATTTTTATTTTCATATTGTGAGTGGCTAAAATAATGTCTGGTAAAATGTCCAAGTGTCTTATAAGTCTTTTTTTTTTTTATCCATGAGACACAGTGACAGTGAACAGAAAGTTACAGTAGTTTCAGATCCTTCTGTTTTGAACCCAAAGCAGTTCAGGCCACTGTTGCCCTCCAGGTGGGCGTAATGAGGCAGTACTTATTGTTTGTTCAGCTTCACTGAAGTTTGCTTTCACTTTTGGGCATTTGACATGCTCACACCTCTTTCTTACTCCTTTCTGCTCCGCAGATGTTTTTGTAATCAGTTCTTTTATTTGAATCTTAAAAGAATAAGCATGTAGCTCATTTTTCAGTTTTTTGCCTTTTAAAGAGATCAGCAGATACAACATGTTGTTTTTCTTCTACAGGAAACAGTCAGGACCCAGATGAACCCGTGCTGGAGTTCAGTGTGTGTAAGTGACGCATTGTTTATAATATTTAAAGCCTTTTTGGGGTTTTTACAAGACAGTCTGTCAGAGTACCAAGTCATACTGCTGGCAAACCTCAGCATAACACCTTCAAAAAACAGCATGGGATTTCCTTGTTATGTTATTCAAGACTTTGTGTGTTTTGTGTGTGTGTGTGTGTTTCCTGGCCAGCCTGCACAGAGCTGGTGACTCCGGCGCTGGATCGAAAACCCAACAGCTTTGTAGCAGCGAGCTGCACCACGCCACCGCAGGCCTTTTGGACCAAACACGCCCAGACCGAGGTCATAGAGGTTAGACACACACACACACACACACACACACACAGTCATTTATTTTTTCCCTCATTGCTTCCCTCATTCACTCATAGCTAGTATTTACTCATTTTTCAAAAATACAAATGACCAGATCCTTTTAAAATGTGGCCACTTTGTAAGCAATGGTCCTAAGATATGTACTGACTTGTGTAACATGTCAGAATAAGTTTAACTATGATTTGATTAGGCATTTATTTATTCAGCAGCATGTGATTATGTTTCCATAGGCTATATTACCACAGATAGTTTTGTTAAGAGATATACACCATTTGGAAAATGGTGGGTATTCTTTGTTCTTACAAAACAATTGATAGCATACTGCTTAAATATATAGCGGTTGTTTGTATTGCACAAGAGGTAACTTAAGTTCTCAGCTGACAAAATTACAGCACTCAGAGAGACTGCAGAGATACAGTGCTGAATGATGAACTTGAATTTTCCAAAATGGATATAAAGCATCAAACATGTAAATTTGTTCATCAAACATGCAAATTGGTTCATTTTCACTAATGACTATAATGATATTAATTCAGTGTGCTCACCGGTCTGTCACAGGGCACCAGTAATCCCATCTTCCTCAGCAGCATCGCCTTCTTCCAGGAGTCCAACATCAACCAGCAGACACAAGTTAAACTGGCTGTCTACGATGTCAAGGACCGCTCGCAGGGCACGGTACGATGCAGAGATAAAAAAAAAAAAAATAAATACTGTTGACACTTATTCTCATTGATTCCAGTAAAATGGATATATTGTTGCATTATCCTAAAAGCTATGAGAGTCTAGAACATTTTAGTGCTCTGAAACAAACACTGGAAAAACATACTCCTTTGGCAAGACTCATTGTGACCCATAGTGCAAATTCTTCTTTGCAGCATTTTTGCATTTGGTTTATTTAGGTTCTCACTTTTTTTTTTTTTTTTTTTAGCAAGTTGAGAGAAATTCACCAAATAATTTAATTTCTTAGTTGCCAAGAACAGACTGGACTTAGCGAAATTTACTAGCATTCTTTCTTTATTTGTTTGTTTCTCTCCCTCTCCAGATGTACATGTTGGGCTCAGCGCTCTTTCCTGTGAAGGAACTGTTGCAGGACAAGAACCACAGGTTACAACTGGTATTGAGGTAACACACACACTCACACACACGCACACACACACACACACACACACACACACATATCAATACATACATATATTGGTTTCATATCAGTACATAGCTTGAGACTAAGACTGTCCAAAGTGTATTTGCAATGGAGAAACATCACCTGAGGCTTGCCTCCAGGACAAAAGGAATTTTATAATTGTTGTAATTGAGACCATCCTCCGCCAGAAAAGACCCCACAGGTCATTTGTACTGCAGGTTGTTACCTATAGTTATGATTTAGAGTTAAGCAACCTCAAGTGGTCCTGTAAAAAAAACAACAACTCTGTGTTGTGTTGGGAATTGAGGTGACGTGACATAGTATAACAAGCCACAAAATCCACATTGGGAAACCCACATAGGGATGAACAATGCAGTAGGGGTTAACTATTTAGTGACTGGACTAATCATAACAATGGTCACCCCCCGCCGCCACTCCTTCCTCCATGTCTGCTACGGTCCTGCGTACAGTACACTGTGTAAGGACAGGAAAAGGCCACCGTAAACATCTGTGACATCTGTCTTGATAGTCACCCTTTTCATCACACGGCCTGTTCCTACCTTCTCCTTACATGCATTTATTGTGAAATAAAATGGCGTAGTTTGCAGGAAATATCACAGTGAAACCAGGACTCCACTTGCAATAAATAGTATTTTAGTTTCCAATGAAATTAACAGCATCTAATATATTTGGCAAATAAAAAATGATAAAACCTGAGGTTCAGAGTGCACTTGTTGACAGCTGTGTAGTGGAAAAGTAGGCAGGCTGTGAAACTTCTTGGTTTTTTATACACTAAGAGACTATGCACTTACTCATGAAAATCTCTTCATATAAGAGATTATGCAGGAATTAGATTTGGCAGATAAAGAAATAACACTATTATATCTGTTAAAAGTGGAAACTGGCTACCAGTTGAAAGAGCCATTTTATCTCCCGTCTTCTCATCTTGTTTGGACGGACAGATCGGCAGAAAACGAGCGGGTGGGGAACATCAACGTGGTCGCCTGGCAGATGGAGGAGAAAAGAGATCAGAGGACGCCAGTTGCTCGCCTGCCGGACACCATCAACGGCCGGGTACGAGGCCGGGGGGACATTCTTATTCACCGTCTCCCAAGTATAAAGGAAGTAGTTTCTAGACGGAGGACTCAAGTTACCAAACATGGTTTTAGTTTTATATCTATAAGTAATTGTAAAATAAGGTACATAATTGAAAAAGCTGCCTGATATCCAATTTTCAAGCAAAATTCAGAATTCCAACTTTAGTTTCAGTCTCAGACAAACTAATTATCCCAGTTCGAGCTCAGCAGGTAATTTAAGTGCCAAAAATTGTTCTAATTTGGTTGTTTATATTATTAGGTTAGGATTATTTTACAGTGTTTGCACTGGCCTAGTGCTTGGTTTGGGAATTAATCAGTCTGGGTGACATGCAGTCAGGCAGATGGCCATCCCCGCTCAAATCATGTAGAGCCAAAATGCATGTTTGTGTGTGTCACTTCATTCCTGCTTGTCTCTGTCTGTTTCTATTAATGCATTATCAGCAAAAGCCATTTAAACTACAGTATGTCACATGAAAAACACTTTTGCAGCGCCTCACATGTTAACTTGCCAGTGAATTGGTTCATTAAAATGAATTTGGGCTGGTGTAGGTGCAGTGTCGGCGTCAGTGCACATGTTCAAGTGTGGCGTAGGTGAGAGAAGCCAGTCCAGCGAGCGCTCGGAGTGGGTGGAGGTGGAGGTGGATCGAGCACATCAAAATTCATCGTTTGGGCTTTGTAATATTAATGCAGTGTTTATGTGTCCTGCAGACGGTGCTGCCTGTTGACGAGAGCCTGACCGAGTCGATGGGAGTCAGAACCAAGTACGCTTCACTATGCAAAGACACCCTGCTGCGCTCAGGTACGACATCCCTTCATATCAGTAGCTGCTGGTGGATTTTTTTTTTTTTTTTATTATTATTTAAAGGTCAAAGTTCCCTGCTACTTCAATTTCTACTACGAGTTTCATGATACTGAGGGGAAAAAAGTTTTCATTACAGAGTCAGGCTGGTCTGTGGTGCACCTCCACAATATTGGCACAGCCACAACAAAATAAAACGTTGGTTAATGCATAACCAGCAGACTAATGTGCTCTCAGCTATGAGAATGAAATTGAAATTTTGGGGTGACATTAGCTGATAAGAAAATTTTAACATATTGCCCAACCCTAGCAACAAATGCAGTGAGGGGGATACAAGGTAAAAAAAACAACCACAATGATCTACTATCTCTTTTTTTGTCTATTGTGGACCGTTTTCTCTATAAAAGAATAAAGAAATATTGGCAAAAAACATTTCCTAGCCCTAGCATGTGCTTTCCACATGCATTGAATTCATTGTGACTTTTTGCATGTGGGTTGGTGAAGTTTTCCAGCAAAACTGGGCGGTTATGTTTTCATACCTGTCTCTGTGTACGTACGTAAGATATCTCAAAAACTGACAGATTTGGATGAAACTTGGTGAAGCGATCACTCTTTGCCCACTGTTCATTAGATTTTCACGTTGATCCATATCTGGGATTTCTACCATTAGCTTTACATTTGCATGCTGTTTCATTGGAAAATCAAACCCAGAAAACAAATGATAAAAAAAAAAAAACATGAAGCCTTACAGTGGCTACAGCAGAAAATTCTTCAACACTGATGGAGTTTTGTGTCCTACCAAGTGCTTTCAAGTTTTTGCATTCAGATGCTGACAATTCACACATGGGCAACTCTTATCACATCGAAACCCTCAGCTGCCACAGATCTTGATATTACACACCCTTTGGTCTGCTTAATATTTGCATTTACAGTCCAGAGATGGCCTGCCAAATTGAACTTGACCCTACTCAACTTCTCATATTTCTCTTGCATAATACTATTTCCGTCATCCACATTTCCACCTATTCATTTTTTCGCCCCTCTTCCCTCCCTCCATTTCTCTCTCCTCCATGACCCCATGTAGGTAAATCCAGCCATAAATCCTATTATCAGGGGGAATATATTGATTGCTGTCCTGAGTCTCTGGGTCTCGGGGGTGTGGTGTGAGAGAGATCTGTTTACCTTGGTGAGGGATAGCTGATCCAGAAATAACAGTCATGTGAAATGTTTGAGAGGGCACAATAACCTCCCCTCCCCAGATGTTTTTTTTTTTTTTTCTTTTATGCTAAGTGGATGTTGAATGCTGTACACAAGACATTTCAGGAAGCAGCTGGCTTCCTTCCCAGTCAGAAACTTTGCGCAGTGCAGGTTTCAGTCCATACACCATAAGTAGTCCAGGCAATTTATAAGGTTGTATATCTTTTATATCCTTAGTATTTCTTGCCTGCTGTACTTATACCTTTTCCACAATGTTGTATTCTTTTGTTATTTATTCTCATCTGATCATCTGATTCAGTCTGGCTGGTTGTTGGATTGTTTTTTTGGTTGTCATGATTTATTTTGTTAGAAGCAAAGCTACGGTCAGCCAAACCAAAGTAATCATCTAAACAAAAAACTAAACTAAACTAAAGGAAAACTATCAAAACCAAAGTAGCTAAACTAAATATCCTTAACTAAGCCAAGCCAAAATAGACTAAACAAAGCCTAAACAAGATCAGATAAAGAACTAATCTTGACTCAGCAGAGATAAACTATACAACACTAAAGTAAACAAAAAGGTATGCTGATCTAATCTATGCAAAGACATTTTTCAAAGTTTATTCAGTGTAACTATTCTGAACCAAGCTACATTAAGCTGAGCAAAGCAAAGTTAAATGTATGTTGTGTTCCCTCAGTGTTTGGAGGCACCATGTCCAGGATGTACCGCTTCCCCACCACGGATGGGAATCATCTTCGGGTGCTGGAGCAGATGGCCGAGAGTGTCTTGTCGCTCAACGTCCCCAGACAGTTCGTCAAGCTGCTGCTGGAGGAGGATGCTGCCAGGTGCGTGCACACACACACACACACACACACACACATGCTGGTCATTCTCTTAGTCAAATTACTGTAGAATGGATAAGGTGTTGGGGCGACTTTGTCTGCTGGTGGCACCATGGCGACTGCTGCTATATTTTGAGACTTTTCAGACTTTCCTGGCATTATTTCCCAAATTGGCACAGGTGATGTCAGTTTTCAGTAATCGCTTTTCTGATTGCAGCACTGCCATACCAGCATGGTAATATATCAGTGTAGTTAAGATAATGGCTGTGTCCCAGGCACAAGACAGCTACCTGCTGCCCAGTTTGCACACAAGGTTCCTCTGAAGGACTCTGGCTTTAGACAGGCCACCGAGGCAGAAGATGTCACGCTGTTGCTAGGACACCACATTTGACAGCTGCTTCATTACAAACACCTGGTCTGTTCTCTTTTTTTTTCTGTTCGAGATTAAAAAAACAATGCCAAAATGGAAAATAAAAAAGTCATAATTAAACTAACAGCTGATCAAATACAAGATCAAGCCTGATGACGCAATATGTGAAACATGTGGCTTGCCTTATTGTCTATCACGTGCAAAACTTGTCTAAATGAATAGTTTATTTACTGAGTGGGTCTGCAGCTTTGTTGGTGTGCGGCAAGACTTTTTGTCTTGGGCATTTTTGAGATTTCCTGCGTCTGACCAGCCGCCAAAGAAATTGTGCAGCTGTTTATTTTTGTGAGTTGGTCAAACACGTTAATGCACCCAAAGGAGTTTGAGAGAGTGAATCTCAAATAAAACTTAGATTTTTAAGCAAGTAAATATTCAGTGACTTCACTACTTCTTTCTTGATAGAAAAGTAAAATTGACGTTATAATAGCTTACATTCATACAGAAACTCCTCAGGTGTGTGACGTAATTGTCTGTGGGACACAAAGGATCATGCGATGTCCTACCTAACATAGGATACATCTAGACTACCTTCTAAAACTGGCCAAATGGAGGCAACTCAGCAGGCAGCATTTTACCATTTTGAGACATGGGATAGTCTTTTTAAGCATTTAGATTTGAAAAGTTTTACAGTTTATTTCAAATATATTTGCAATGAAACAAAGCTCTGATTTAGTGACAAAAGATGAGTCATATGCACACGTTTTTGCTCATTAAGGCTTTTTCAGATCTCACTGTTTATGTCTTTCTCTCTCTCTCTCTGTCCATCTCTGTAATTCTCACTCTGCTTGTTTTTCTCTCTGTTGCTCTCTTTCTACCTCCCCCTTTTCCCCCCTCTGTTTCTTCTTCATTACCATCGTCCAGGGTGTGTGAGCTGGAGGAGCTGGGAGAGTTATCCCCCTGCTGGGAGAATCTACGGCGACAGATTGTCTCGCAGTACCAGACCACAATACTCGCGTACCAGGAAACACTGTCTGACCTTAACGACTACAGAGGTTAGTCCTGATCACCGTGGGAAATTAACACCTCGCACCAGCCAAGAGCTGGTCAATGTTGACTGTGGCAGGGAGGTTTATTGACTTTGCCAGCTATGCTGGCAACCAAACAGGCACTCCGTTGTACTGTTAAAGCAGCGTTCCTGCACTTTTGAAATTTTGTGGGATATCATGGGAAATAGGAGGCATTTCCAGGCATGGAAAGCGAAAGAATTCAAAGGTAACGGGTCAGGTCACAGGAATCTACAAGAATGTATTTATTTTACTGTATGTTTTGTCACACGTCAACTGCTGGAGATTGAAGATTAGATGTTGTTATACTTTTCTGGCCGCTTGATCAAGGCAAGCCCAACTGCACTGGGAGCTTTTTCCAGAGGCATTATCAAAGCAGGAAGGAAGAACATTTTTAGGTCGATGCACTTTGACTTAGTTGTGGAAAATTATTGGAAAAGTCATGTAACGTGGAAACCCCTTAAAATCTAGCTTTGATTGCTTTTTTCTGTCTGTTAGCAGCATATCTGGAACATGTGTGAGTGGATTTCCATGAAATTTAGCAGACAGATTGGTCTTGAGCCAAGAAGTAATTGATTACATTTAAGCCGTGATCCGGATTAGAAGATTGTTATCTTTTTGCCATAAGTATGAAACTAACCCTGACACTACTGTACTCCAAATCCTAAGGATGTGTTTGCAGCGTGAAGAAATCCAGTTTAACCTAAAATTTAGGCTACAACCACACAAAGTAAAGTTTGACCTTCCATGTAAAAGGAGAGACATCTTTTATTTTCCGTCTCTTCTCTCTCAGGTCCATCGTTCAAGGCCAGTAACCTGAAGGCAGAGAGGAAGCTGGAGTTTATGTCAACCAACCTGCATGTGCAGAGAATGAGAGTACAGGACGCCCTGGGCTTTGGTGAGACGCCTGCTCACACACACACACACACACACACACACACACACACTGACTTGTGAGCAATTTGTTATCTTCAGAAACATGGCAAGATACACTCTCACACATGCATGTATGCAGATGCACTGACAGTATGCATTCATGAGCACAGACCCACCTGTGAGCAATTTAGTGACCACACACTGATTTTTAAGCATTTACACAAAGCACATACGCAGACTGCCATCCTGTAAAATTAGATTTCTCTCACATTCACATCCACTCATCACACTTCATTTCCCCCTGCTCTCTACAGCTGCACACACACACATCAAATTGAGAGCAATTTACTGCCCACGCACACACACACACACACACACACACACACACACACACGCACACATGCACAGACTTGTTAGTGATTTACAAACCACCCATACACGTGTATATGCTGTACATACACACGTGCACACATTCCTGTAAGAGGACATTTTTTCTCCTTCAGATTTGTTTTTATGAGTGTTTTATGCAATTTCGTTGAATGATGAAATTGGCATTGCATACTGGCAAATAAATGGCCTTGTTTTTTGGTGTATGATTTATTTTTTTTTATTTATTTCTAACGCAGCAGCTTCTGTGGAATCAGCATTTTCCTCTGCTGACTGTGTATTGCCAATATCTTCTACCCCGTCAGGCTGTTGTTTTCTGATCGTTTTCTTTTCTTTGGAAAGAATCACCTGCCAATTGCTCCCATGAATCACATACATGGAGGAGTTGTTGTATTCAAACATGAATGCTTTAAATATTCACAGTAAAATTCTCCACACAAAATATGAATAGGGTGAATTGCAAAAAAAAAATCAATTAAGCCACCCCCTCCCCCAGTCTTTAGGGCATTTTATGAATTTCCCAAGCCTTTTTATCCTCCATCCCCTGGTAGTTTCTGACACTAACACACATACATACTTTTATTTGAAAACACTCTCTCACTCCATTTCGTTGCTTCTCTGTCTGAACCCTCCCTGTCCAGATCACACATATGACGTGATCACGATTGGAGCACCAGCGGCTCACTGCCAGGGCTTTAAAAACAGCGGCCTGAGGAAACTCATTCAGAAGTTTGAGGAGGCGAAGAAACAGTAAGTTGAGAGGGAACGGGGGTTTGGAGAGTGAGACTGCGGGGAATAGGATTAGGAAAATGAAGTTGCAAATCACTGCTGCTCCATAAAGTCCACAAATTTGGAGCAAAGTCTGTTTGTCAAATATAAAACAAGGAAATTAAATCCTTATTTTGGCATTGCTTCCTGTGAAACTTTAGTATGACTCTTCATGGATCCCTGTGGGGTGATTTGGCTTTTCAGTTTTAGTCAGAGGTCAGACAGCAACAGACCTGGAGCTGGTAGGGATTCAATGCCCAGCTCAAAGGCACTTCAGCAGGACTGATGCTCACCAGCACATGAGATTTAATATATTCTCTTGTTGCTTAGTAGTTTCCCTGCTGCCCCCTTCCAAACAGCTAACAGGTTTCTTTGGCCCAAGAGTCCTGAAACTTGACACATAAAGGAAACTGTGATCTCTCAACTCAAGTGACAGAAGAAAAAAAATTGCATTGCATGTGTTTTTTAATATTTTGCTCCTGTTAGAACTTTGTCATATTCGTTTCTTCATTCTTCATTTGACTGCTGTTGTTTCAAATATTGCAAGCAAAGTTTTCCATTCCTGAGTTTAAGTCTTATTTTTTTTGTCAAGTTTCCTTTCTGACAGGTGTTTAATTTCTCCTCAGAGGGAATGATTTCACATATGAGACTGTTCCATTTTGATTTGGCTGCTCCTGCAGTCATTCTCACATAAACCAAATGCATTGTTTCTTAAACTACTGCATTGATTCTGAATTTCAGTTTTCTGGCTTTTTTCTTAATTTTGTTTTTGTTACTTTTCTGGTCAGCATATATGAGGAGGGATGGTGAGTTGTTGTCCTGCTGTTCATTTCTTTGTTTTTACCCTCACTGTTTGCCTCTCACCTTTGCCCCACCCACAAAAACTTTTACTGTCACTCTGTCTTGGTTGTGTCAGTGTCAGTCAGCTGTTTTCCAAATCTCATGCATTGTTGATGGACGGCTTAGTAGGTTTGGAGTGACTTCATGTATTTAGGTAACATTTGAGCTGAGTGGTTGCACATACCAGACCTTCCACAGCTTATGATCACATGATGTCTGTGTATTAACTATGTGTTGTTTTTTAAAGTAACCTATATGTGTGTGGCCCAAAACTAGACACAATCATGTGTTGAAAAACATCCTTTTTATTATGCAGCACTAAGTTTGCCAAATGCCACTCAAGGATCAGGAGCTATTAAACTACTCATAAATAACATTGTAACAATATAACAAGTCCTACTTCTTTTTTTCTGCCTTTTGCAAAGACGTGATTAAGTTAAAGCATTTATAAGACTTTCCTAGACATGCAGAATAACTTTTATGATTTTTCAAAATAAATGGTATCTTCATGTATTTCTGTTGATGCAGGTCAGTCTTGTTGCTGTCTTTGTCTTTTACCTGTCGTGTTTCCTGACTCACTGTGTAGGACTGTTGGTTAAGATCAGGCATGTGCATGTTGAAGCTAACTACTGTATAGCAATGCACAATGAGCTGCAGAAACAGGCACTGTTCAAGGAGTACCATGACATTTTGAACTGTGGTGTTTTTCCTCCTGTCGGGTACTATATATTCTACTGAAAAAAAATATCTACATCTTTCAGCTTGCTTGAATCAGCTCATTAGCATTATTAACAATTCACTTTGAAACTAATCAGTGCTGCTAGTCCCCACAAGCTAAGAAACAACCATGTGGTCATATTATTGTCAATCGATTAATCAGTCATTAATTCTTGACTCTGATGCTTTTATCTCTTATTTATTTATTTATTTATTTATTTATTTCAGTCATTCTGTTGTTTTTACTGTATGTTCATATATGTTATTGCCCCATTATACTTGTCTTGCTAATTGACATTTCATTTCAGTCTCTAGTTTATGTTCAGAACTTGTAACCTGTACCTGTTGCTATATAAACAATGTTATTATTACTATTAAGCTAATAATCTACAGTAGCTTGTGGCTAGCAGCACCTTGTTGACACCAATGGGAACCAATAACCCCAGTAAGCCACTGGGCTTGCTTGTGCACATTGGTTGTCAACGATTTCGAGATGAAATTCTAGTGAGGTGATTTTTAATTAGCATGCCAAGTCAAAAAATATCATCCTGTAGGTGTCTGGTGAAGAAAGATACTGCAGAAATTCAAACTGTCAAGGTATCACTTCAACGTTTGACTCTTGTGTGTTGTTGCTCTCCACACAACAAAATAGAAACATTGAATGATAAATATAATTCCCCCCCAGTAAAATAACATTTGACATGGCTCTCAATTGGAGGCTTTAAGACACAACAGTCAAATGTCACATTACTAAGACACACACGTCGGTCGCTGTCATATGTTCTCATCCTGACACTGTATCTCGTCCTCCTCTGCAGCAGCGCTCTGTCTAGCTCGCAGTCCATCGTCTACATCCCGCAGGACATCGTGCGAGCCAAAGAGATCATCGCCCACATCAACACGCTGAAGACGCAGGTCAGCTACTACGCCGAGAGGCTCTCCAGAGCCGCCAAGGAGCGATCCGCCAACGGGCTGGAGAGGACGCTTGCCATTCTGGCAGATAAGGTGAGGGATTGGGGAATAGAATACAAGGGAATAGAACAGAATATAATAAATAGAATAGAGAAGGGAGGGGTGCAGGGATAGGCTAGGATTGGATAGGATAGAATAAGATAGAAATGGAGCTGAACAGAATAGCATAGAATAGAACAGAACAGAATCTTAAGATAGTTCTTGTCAATGTCCTTCCCTTTCTGTTTTCTCAGTTTTGTTTTCACTTTTTTTGTAAATAAAACTTAATTTTAATAAAAATTTAGTGGGTTTTGTTGGTCTTATCCACAGGCTTTCTATGGTCATGGAAATCCGGGAAATGGCTTACAATTTGAAAATGTAGTTGCCAGGCCTGGAAATATGTTGGAAAAACGATGAACTGTCCCTAAAGTTTTGAAAAAGTCATGGAGATTTTCAAAAATTATTAAATTGTGACAAGTGGAGCTAGAGAACAATTAAGATATCTTTGTTTCCTCGAAATCAGCTCTTGTAGCCAATCAGCCAATGAGAGTCAGGAGGTTTCTGTGAGGCATATTTATTTTTTCTTGCAATTCCACCCTCTAGTTGTAAGGTGTCCTTTACAGTTGACTCGTTACAATACATAAAAACAATCATGGAAAGTCATGGAAAAGTTTTGGAATTTAATTGGCAAATCAATGTAGAAACAGACCTGGAATGAATACAACAGGAGAATAATGTCAACATGACGAAGAATGTATGGAATCCTTGTACTTAAATGAAGCGCTATGATAGAAAACTCATAATGTGTTTTATTTTAATCCCAGTGGTCATTTATTTGTTAAGTAGGTGTTGATTTCATGAAATGATGAATATAATGTTGGATGACTTGTTTTGCGATGATTCATACACATAAAAACATGGAGCTGCCTCTCTCCCCATCAGACTCGTCAGCTGGTGACAGTGTGTGACTGTAAGCTCCTGGCGTCAGCCATCCAGGCCCTGAACGCAGCGCGACCCGAGTACATTGCCTCCAAAGCGTCTCCCTCTGCCGACTCAGAGCAAGTAGTCCTTCGTAACGACCAGGACACACTGCTGGCCAAGTGGAGTGGCCGCAACAGCCGATCCTCGCTTCATGCAGACTGGCATGAGGAGGAGTGGGTCAGTATAGAACCTGGACTCTTCAGGTTCAGTTTTCCTCTAACCCCTGTTTCACCTCAGGTCTTCACGGGGGCCATGAGAGGAGTGAAATAAAGTGTAGAAATGGTCATAAATCATTTTATTTTACTGATTGAATAACTGTTTTTTTTGTGTTTTATTTTAAAGGCAGACTTTGAATAAAATTCCTGTGCTATGCCAGAACTAGTCAAAAATATTGGTGCCTTGCATGTGTGGCTCCACGCTTCAGGCAGTCTTAGGCAGGAGTTTGCAGTTGTATAATCAAGCTTGACTTTTACATTTGCCTAGATTATGTAAATCTTTGTTAAACAAAAATGTGGTATGCTGCCTGGTTTGCATAAAGATACTGTTTGTCTTATCTTTTGTATGTCTCTTCTCTCCTCTGCTTTCCCTTTCTGAATAGCTATTTTGTCTTTGGTATGGTATTATGGTATTATTTTTGGCATTATGTCATGTATGAATGTGAGCCTGAGGCACAAAGATGAATGCAACAATGTAAATTTCTCTGCTCCTCTCCTCTCCTCAGGAGAAAGTGTGGCTGAATGTGGACAAATCTCTGGAGTGCATCATCCAGCGCGTCGACAAGCTGCTGCAGAAGGAGAGGAGACCCATTGACAGCTGTGTGGACAGTACCCAGCCTGACCAGCAGGGCGGCGTCAGTAAGAAAGGTGATACACAAGCACACACATGTAAAAATAAAAGCTTTTTAGTTATTTTGCAAGATACAGTTTTTTTTTCTAACTAGGCATTATACTGTTTGCTCGATCAGTAAGGCAACACACAGTTCTTTTTTGTAGCGAAATTGTTCATTTATTTAGTGTTTATTATACTGTTTGTGTAATAAACGTGTGATGCATTTATTTTTCCCCTCCCTACCCCCTCCAGTAACAAAATATATTTCATTGGCATTATGTTTTTTATACTAGTAGTATGAAGATTTTTCTTTAGTGGTTTTTAGAATACTTACTTACACTTTAACAGTATAAGAAGTTATGTGAAGGAAATTCAGTTTTATATGATGGATTGACAGTATGCAATTTTAATAATTTATTATAATTAATTTTAATTTAGATACAGTAACTGAAATAAAAAGTGAATAAATATAGAAGTTATTAACATTATATACAGTTCAATGATGACCTGACATAGCAGATGGAATACATTTTGTATGAACTGAATGAAAAATAAAGTCCAAATTATAGCAATGAATGAAAATAGATTCAATTTAGATTCATAAATCAACTGACATAGGACATTTTAAGCTCTGTAAATAATGCTGCTGTATACGGCTGTGAAAGGTAACGGGAGAACACGAGCCTTCTGGATCAACCCAGGAAGTATACAACAGGAATCTTCATCACCATCATCATCAATCCTCCCACCGCTACCATCATCATCACCTTCCTTTCCATCCTCATCCTCTGTGCCCGCTCTCTCCTCTGCATGCCGTCCCGACCCTGAACAAGAAGCCTGTAGGTTTAATTTTATTTCTTCTTCTTCTTTTTCTTCTTCCTCATCATTTTGTACCCTACTTCTCTTTCTGTTTTTTCTATTTAATTCAGTTCAGTCTTGTATAATTTTGAGTCATGTTGACATGAGAAACCTATTTTCCTTCACCTCTTGATAGTTTTTCTTATTCCAAACAAGACAGGTATTTTTTTAAGTGACTCATCCTCATCAACTATAGAAAAACTGTCTTTTATTAAGCATTTTGCTTTGTGTAGAGTCTTCGTTGCTGTCTTTTTGCCCTGTCTAAAGTCCATGATATCACAAACTGTAGCTGTGACCAGAAAATGACAAAAGAGCATTTTATCCTGTAGCTTCGCCAGCAACGTGCTGCTGTGTTGCTTTTGGGCTGAATGTAGCCGGCCTGTCAGCCAGCTATTGTATCTGAGATTTGTGCTTACTGTACATGGTGCTGGACCTGGATTAAATTTCTATCAAAACACTTCCTTTCACCCTTTCACTGAAGCTGCCTTTTGGTGGCAGCTCCAGTGTGTAGGGTGTCCTTTAACCAGCAGGTCACGGGGTGGAACCTCATAACAGCCAATCAGAATCTATTAGTGCGTGCTGTCAAAGTGTCCTTGAGCAAGACACTGAACACCTGCCTCCATAATTGTGATTTGTTCTGGAAAAGACATATGAAGGACACTTTCTGCACACACCCAGACCTTTTTTAAATTATTTTTATTTTCAGTTGTTTGGTTGTGTCATGCTCATCTCCAAATTATGTGCTTTGCATATTGAACTTGGTGCATTTGCAGCACTCTGACTTGAGGCAAGCCCTGCACTTTATCAGTGTCACCCTCTGGTGGACAGAGGGTATTCACAAGCTGAACAAGCACATCAAACTATTCCAGTGTCAGCTTTCCAAACAGACACTACACAGGCAGCGATAAACCTCTCAGCGCTCTGTTTTCCCAGCAGGAAGTCGTGCAGCCACATCGTCCATTTCAAAAAACACTCCTCGTCCTCTTCTTCATCGCAATCACATGCCTGCCCATGTTAATTTTTTAACAACAACCTCTGTTACTACAGGATAAACAGCTAACGCTCATAAGGCAACCCGGAGGCTGTTGTCAAACTTTGTGTTGCTGAGCAACACGAATGATGTAGTGCAGCTTTTGAGCCCCTGTTCTCACTGTTAGCTGTTGATGCTCACTGCTGAGCAGGAGAAAATAGTGGCCAAAGAAGATCAGCTAAATTCATTCAGACACTGAAAGACAAGTCACCAGTTAAGGAATAATTCACCTGAAAATAAGTACCACTCACCTTCATGTCAGTTGAAGCACTGGTGAAGTTTGTTTCACTTTAACACACAGCCAGTTGGCCAGTACACCTTAATTTCTGCCTTCTCCAAAACAACTGGAGTGAATAGAGACCATTTCCAAAAAAAAAACGTAAAAATTTCCATAAAATTACTCCAGACAGGGTAATCCAAATTTTTTGAAGCTGCTACATCTTCCTCTCTTCTGATGCACCAAATCATCTGTCACCATAGAAGTAAGTAGATGTTGCCTTCAAATCAATGTGTGTTACATTGACAAATAAGCCTCACCAGTGTTTCGGTTAACATGAGTGTATGATGGCAAAGTGTTTGTTTTTGGGTGAACTGTTTCTTTTAAGCACCAGTATATTGTCCAGTATCTTGTGGTGTTTAGGTCCCGCTGTGCCAGTCATGCTCAGTCTGTCCTAAAGTCATGTGATTTGTGTTTGAAGTTTCTCGGATAGAGCTTTGACCCAGGTCTGCAGTGTATTTCTGTGTGTCTTTGCTGCCCTGTGGCTTCTAGCGCCCCCTAATCATGCATGTTGCACCTCCATCCCCTCTTCCAGATGGAAGCCCCAGCACTGAGGAGGCATACCCAGGTAAGAGCTGCCCCCCTCCACCCTCACCATGCTTCTCTCCTCTCTCTGGGACTCTGGTTCCCTGGGTCAAAAGTACTGTCAGATTAATTGAAAGGATCAGTGTCGGGGAGAGATAAAGGCTTGGATTAAAAAGTTAAGATGATGATTTAATACTTTTGATTTCAGTCTGTTTTTCCTCACCAGATACTTTGGCATACCGCAGGCAAAACTATTCCAAAAGTTTTTATTTAGCCCACTCAAAAAACCTCTGCAATCATGCACCCCAAGCAGACCTTAATACTTAGTCAAATTTGCAAACACTCTTGTATCTGTAAAATTGTTGGGCATAAACTGAAGATACTGCTTAAGCTCTAATTAATGAATCTTTACCCCAGTGCACTACTTTTTTCTCCCTCTCTCACATCAGCCTTAAACCCCAGCGCTTCTGCTTTCCCTGTTGCTAAATGATCAGCCTCTGTTTCACCTGTTTGCTGTCATGGCATCAGTGTTTTCATACCAACTCATAACATATTAAACTTTATCAATACAGTTTCGCTTTCATTTTTCCATTCAGTTCCAGTAGTCTTAATGGCACCCAGAGTTATAAATCGAAGAAGCATTTTGACTGGATTGTGGGTTGATGAGATGCAGAAGAGGCATGAATTCCATCTGTTTGCGTGTGCATGTGTGTCACTGTTGGACATGTTTTTGTGTGTGTGCCCTTATGTATCTCTGTATGTTCCCCTATTTAGTGCCCTAATCTTCTATCCAGTCCCTGTCTGTGTTCATCAAAATATATCTGTATGTGTTTCTGTATACATGTTTCTACAAGTATACAAATGTGTATGTGTGTGTGTGTGTGTGTGTGTGTGTGTGTTTCCCAGGTGAATGGAGTGAGGCCCTGTACCCTCTCCTCACCACGCTTACCGAGTGTGTCGCCATGATGAGTGACAAAGCCAAGAAGTCCATGGTGTTCCTTCTGATGCAGGACAGCGCCCCGACGATAGCCATGGACCTGTCACTGCAGTACCGCCGCGACGTCGTCTTCTGCCAGACGGTCAGCACATACACACACACACACACACACACGCACACACACGCACATACTGACTAATATAACTTTATATTTGCATTTTAAGCAATTAGACGGCGCTCTTACCTTGAGCAATCCATAGCGAGTGCATAAGAATAATGAGTGTCAGTCTCTAGAGGCCCAAACTTTCCAGATGCATCATTTGAAGGATCCATCATGTACAACAGATGGGACATTTGAAGCGTCACTATCAACGCACTTTAGCACTGTAAGGGCAATGTATTGTATTGTGACTTATTCTATGTGTTTATCAGTGCAAATTAGATTTTTTTAATATATGCATCATTAGTTGGATGTGCATTTCTGCCTCAAATCATCAAAAATTACAAGTGAACAAAAATAACAAGTGCAAATGTTTGAGCCTTACAATGTGCACATGACCACTGTCGGAGTAATGAGACAAGAGTGAATTACTAAGAAATAGTATAAACGCTATAGAAAGAGGAGTCTTTTTTCCGCTCTAAAACACACACTCCTACACTCCAGTGCTGCCTGGCAGGAACACCGCAGTTCTATAGGCCAATGTTAAAAAGAGGATGTAAGCTCAGAGGGAGCCGAGTAGTACTTGAGCCACACTTGTTCTCCTGTTGGCCCAGATCTTTTCTTTTACCTCTGGGACTCTACTCTTTGTCTAAAAAAATACTGAGGGTCAGTGGATTACCTACTCACCTTACCAAAAAAGTAGTCATCATATATGATGCTGCACTTCACACTTATTCAGTACATAGACATAATTCTAAAAAAAAAAAAAATGCATATCACAATATAGACTAATAAACCTCCGATATTTTGGAATTGGGATGCATTCCTTTGCTACAAATCAAGGTGCATATCAGAGATTTATGAATTTATTTATTTATTTATTTATTCATTCATTCACTCATTCATTTATGTACTGACAAACTCCTAAGTGTTAGCAACTCATTCCTTCTCTCACATATTGTTTTTAAGTACACATTTTTTAAGTACTGGAAGAAATAACATAAAGAAGTCTGTGCCCACACATACTGTACCTGATGCAATTATTATAATATCAGCCTGTTACATAAGGTATGTCAATGTGATTTGCAAAAACTTGTTTGTTAGACATCCCTCTCACATGGATGCATAGAAACCCACAACATGCAATCACTTACATAATGTCATGAGCAGCCTGGCCTGACAGCAGCTAAATATAAAAGCTTATGTTGATTTGAATTAGGCACACATGCAGATACACAGTGTGAACAACAACACCATAATGTCTTGCGTGTGACTGTGTTCCATCACACAGCAAACAAGCATTCATAGCACTATTGCATGTTGATGATATGTATTTTATCCTGTAAACAGTGACAAACTTGCAAGTGATTTTATCTTGTATCCAAACGTATTAATTTTATTGCAAGAGACTTTGAATCAAAATATTTTGTCTGTGTGAAACGCTGATGATGATGCATGTTGTCATTAGTGATACTGATGTGTGTATTGTTAACGCTGACGTGTGTGTGCTGTTGCAGCTCACCGCCCTCATCTGCGGCTTCATCATCAAGCTGAGGAACTGTCTCCGTGACGACGGATTCCTTCGGCAGCTCTACACCATCGGCTTGCTGGCACAATTCGAATCCCTGCTAAGCACCTACGGTACACACACACACACACACACACACACACACACATACGGGTCCATCTAATCAAATACAATCACCCATGTCTCCTCTAGCCTTTATGGGACTTATACCTGTTGTTTTGTTTGTGTGTGTGTGTGTGTGTGTGTGTGTGTGTGTGTGTGTGTGTGTGTGTGTGTGTGTGTGTGTGTGTGTGTGTGTGTGTGTGTGTGTGCTTGTGTGCACATGGATGTGTGTGTGCTTCCAGGGGAGGAGCTGGCCATGCTGGAGGATATGAGTATCGGCATCATGGATCTCCGCAATGTCACCTTTAAAGTAAGAGCAGGCAAAATGAGAAAACTGTTGCATTGTATGTTGCATTCTACATAAACACAATTACTCTATTGAGTTAATTGTGAAATAATGAGTCTTTTGGATAAACACTGCATTGACATTCCCATTGAGCCCATTTAGGCCACTGATGCTAAAATGTGGATTACATTAGATTAGATTGGATAAAAGTTGCAGGAGCTCTCTGGGGAAATTGGGCCATTGCAGCAGTGAAAGGTATGAGAATACATCATAAAAGTATAAATATACTGCTGTAAAGGATATAAAGAAAAATATAGCAAATGAAGTCATGCAAAACTAGAGGTGTGCAGATATCTGCCAGTTGTAGAAAGTAGTGAAAACAAATGTTTGTCAAAGGTTTTGAATCACTGCAACCACAAGAGGGTCTTCATCACACAATCAAAACTGTGGCTGATATGCCCAGGTTCTGAGAGCAGCCCCAGATAGACACACAGACACACACAGGCAGGGATAAAAAGTATGGATTCTAAAGAAGATGTGCAAAATAGCAGCAGTACTATCTATCAGCAAAACCTACTGAAACATAACAGTAGAACAACTTGAGATTTATGCCTTACGAAAACATGAAGAAATATTAAAAATAACAAAATGATAAAACTGTCTACACGTCTTTCAAAATAATGATAAAAAAAAAAAAAACAAACTCAACACTCAATGTATAGTAAGGCACAATATGTCTGCTCGTTTGGTCGTCTCTCTCAGGTCACCCAAGCGACTGGCAGCTCCGCCCCCGACATGCTGCCCGTCATCACAGGGAACCGGGACGGCTTCAACGTTCGCATCCCGCTGCCAGGAACCATGTTCGATGCGTTGCCGCGGGAGATCCAGAACGGCATGCTTCTCCGGGTGCAACCGGTGCACTTCAACGTCGGCATCAATGAGCAGCAGACTCTGGCTGAGAAGTGAGCAAGGGAGGAGGGGAGAGAGAGAGAGAGAGAGAGCTGGAGGAAAGATGGGATGGATGTTAGAGGACCATACTGGTGTCTTTGCTTTAGTGTTATTTACGACAATACATGCATTCCTAACATCCCAAACAACCGTTTTCCAAACCATACCATACCTTTTTAGAATATTCAGTTCCCTATTGTTTGTTAATAAGAAAATAAGCCTGAGGAGGATGTTCAACGTGATGGATTATCTCTCTCAAGAAAGCATCTTTTTGTACAGCACTGAAATGAGTGGAAATTATTGTCTGTCTGGAAGGAAAAAACACATTTAGACAAATAAATCACCAACATATGTTTTGGCAAATGATCTACAACAAAACAAAGTATGTTTAAATTGCTGTGAATAGGCTAAAATGTGCCATCAGGGTCCTTTAAAGCTCCACTAGGCAACTTTGCACTTGGGTGACCCCAAGTGGCAGCAGGAGAGAGCTGTTTGAATCTTTGAAAGTTGAGGTGATGTCACTATCCACAAATCATTGAAGTCGCTAGATTGTGCATTCCATGGACCAAATTTTATTTTATTTTTTGTTGTTGTTGTTGTTCTATTTCTTCTGGCCCTTGAAGAGGTGATGTGGGTGAAAAAACAAACAAACCAAAAAAACTGGCAGCAGGTTCAACTTTCTCTGTCACAGCCTCAGTTGGGGAATTTAAGCCGTTTTAATGTGTGTTTCTGTGTGTGTCACTCAGGTTTGGAGACACCTCCCTCCAGGAGATCATTAACTTGGAGAGCTTGGCGAGACTGAATTCTTATTATGAGCAGTTTAAAGAAGTCCTACCTGAGGACTGTAAGTATAAAAATGGATATCTGTTTTTATCTACTTGTAGTTATATTCCTGATGTTGTAGAAAAAAAACATACACTTCCAAGAAGTTCATTTGTCATGAACAAGTAAAAAAGTATGTCTGTTATTAAGGTAATTTTACAATGGAGTGGGAGAATAGTTAAGTAATAGTATCAATGCACTCATATGGATTGTTTTCAATATATATCACAATGTAAATTCATGTGTGCAAAATCACATATTAAATTACTATATTAATGTTATTCTCATTGAATTCTCATTGAGTGTGTATCACGATAGCATTGAATTATTACCCAGCCCGAAATACAATTAAAATACACAGTCAACAGGCACGTAACTTGAACTTAAGATGAAAGGAAATACATGAAAATTGCAGTCACTTGTTTTTGCTTGACATGAACAGCAGGGTAAACACAGGTTTTACTAATGATGTTAATTAAGGCTCCGCTGCATTAAGTGAAGCAGAGCCTTTCCTACCAGGACCCTGGCTCTGCAAGACCTGAACCTTCATTAATGTCATCAGTAACACCTGTGTTTACCCTGCTGTTCATGTCAGATGGCTGCTGTGAAAAAGGGTCTGTTACCTGTGGATATTAAATATTAACTCCAGTGTACCCCAGTAAGATCAGTGCTGCAAGTAATTGACCTTCTCTGTGATTTTTCAACAAAGCCACAATGTTTATCCTCAGTTTGTTTGAATGGTAAGCACAGCTGTCTCACTCTCCCCCAATCTTCTGTTCTCTCTGTCCTTCCCTCTTCTCCTCCTCTCTTCTCACATCACCTGTTTCCCATCCCTCAGGCCTCCCAAGGTCTCGTTCTCAGACTTGTCTGCCTGAGCTGCTGAGGTTTCTGGGGCAGAACGTCCACGCCAGGAAAAATAAGAATGTGGACATCCTCTGGCAAGCCGCCGAGGTAAAAGGATCTTATTTACTTAAAAACATTTGGGGCAAAAAAACGTAAATAGATATGAGTTCATTGTCTTTCTCAAGAATATTTCCGCAGGGAAAGACTTGCTGAATGTGACTTTGTGGTCTCCCTCAGCCTGATATTCATCTGTCAACATGTTTTAACGTCCCTGTCAGATCTGTCGCCGGCTGAACGGTGTGCGCTTTACCAGCTGCAAAAGTGCTAAGGACCGAACGGCCATGTCGGTGACGCTGGAGCAATGCCTGATCCTGCAGCACGAACATGGCATGGCGCCGCAGGTCTTCACGCAGGCCCTCGACTGTATGCGCAGGTAGGAGGCCATCGTACTGTCTGAGTCAAAAGTACAAATCATTAAAACCAGACCTGGGCATCAAAAAAGATTTCAACTTTGTTTCATCAGGGCTGCCACATGTCTTTACATGTCCTCTTCAGAACGCAGTATACAAAATGTTTCACGTGGAAAACATAACTATTCAAAATGCTTTCATTCACTGTCTGGGTTCCAGAACAAGTCTGGAAAGTCTTCATAGTTAATACAAATTAAATGAATACATAAGGTCAATAAAATTCCCCTATCTGGAAAAGTCAAAGAAATGTGCCAAAAAGTCTACTCCAGATATGACACATGAAACAGTAAATCCACTTTTACTTCACATATTGTGGTATTTGTCGCTGTAATGTTAGTGTCCCGTTTCAGGTGGTTTTTGCCAGTGAAAAGTCTAGCTCAGATGTGAATTTCCCTTTTCAGGTCATTTTATTTGATTTTCCAAGGAAATCTGTGTTCAGTACTGCACAATAAAGACTAAATTTACAAAAAGAAAAAATAACAGTTATATGTTTTTTATGGTAGAAGCATGTTTCTCTGACTATTCCATAAATCATCTAACAATCTCAAAATTTCTCTTGCAACCCCCAGACTGCCAGATTGTCTTTAAGCTTAACATTTGCTTAGTCAGCTTGCATTAGCTGCAACACAGACCAAAATCTTGAAGAAGATATGTATTAACATGTATAAAATTCGAAACAGAAGACATGTAGAAATCTTCACTGTGTTGCCCAGGTTTGGTTTGAAAATTTATCACACGGCCTGCTTCTTCTGTGGCGACACATCTGGAACTGCCTCCTTCATCTTAAAGGAGCACATTAACATTATGAAATTCAGTTGGTTATTTTTCTTGTCTCGACTCTTGTCACATTGAGGAGAAATCTACCTTTGCTAATCAAGTCCTGTTTGCATTGTATGCATTCCTGGTTTGTTTTTTTTTCTCTTCCTCTGGCTTGTAGCTACAGTAGCTACACAGCTTGGCTCAGTAAAACTCATTTTTTTTACGAGCTCCGGTGAAATGCTGAAACTTGTGTCCACCCCAAAATGTGACAAGGAGCTTGTGGAGAAAAGTAACCAGCTGGAATTCAAATGTGAAGATGCCCATAAACCACTAATGTCCGTCACCAGCAATATTGCTTGTTGGTCTGTCCGTGTGTCTGTCTAACATCTGCCTGTCTGTCTGTCTATGAGTCAGTGCTGTGTCTTGTCTGTCTGTCGATGGCTAGCTGCCTTGTCTTTTCTTGTTTATTCTGTCTGTATACCTGCAGCTAGCCTACGCTGTTTGAGAGTCTGTCTGAGTTGCTAGCCAGCTGGCAGAGAATGTTTTCTTTATTTGAATCATTGGAGCACTTGACCCACCATCACCTTTGCTTTTTACACATCCTCCTTCATCCCTTCCTACTTTTTCCTCTACTCAATCCTCTTCCCAATGTCCTCTGACCCTGCCTGCTGAGAGGGAATACAGAAATGTTCATGGAAGGTATTAATTTCTTAGAAAGGTGCGTCTATATGGAGTTTAGAGGGTTTCAGTGCAATATTGACTTTTAAAGTTGGCTTGCACTGCTTACTACCACCTCACACTGAGCTGCTTGGTGGATCAGATGTATACCAAAATTAGGACTGGATCCTAACAATTCAGAAAGTCTTCAAGTCATGTTCACCAACGATTGCAGATGAAGAAGGAAAGAGTACACTGACGAAGTTCAGCATAAAAAAACTTTACAGATTTGATACATTTATCAAATCTGATTTGATACATTTATCAAATCTGTGGTTTACAAAGCAGTTCAGGTTCAAGAAACAGAAACAAACAACATAAAAGTTAACAAGAATTAGGAAACAAGAATAGAAGTCATACTTAAAAAGTTGAAAAAAAAACTGCATACTGTGTGTAGAGAAGTGTGGTTTAATGCATTCAGACTGCTGCAGTTCAGATTCATTCAGTTGTCTGTTTCAGAGAGAAACAACAACATAAATCGGGGCAGGTTTGTCTTGTGCTTGAATTTAAAAAAAAAAAAAAAACTTTTGTTCCTGGAAATTCATCCTTCGAACATATTAAGGGCTTTGCTATGGGTTTACAAAAAGCCTTAGATTTGAACAAATATTTAGGAAGCTTTTCCCAGGGTATGTGAAAAAGTTTGGTCAAAAAAGTTCATGGATGCATTAATTACTATGATCTTTACTGGCATCTGTTGGTAGCCAGTATGAATTTCTACACTAATCGTAATCATCCCCTCCTACACACGTCTCCGACTCAGACTTCACCCAACCCAACTCATGCTGTTGAGCTACGGTGGCCTGTAACTGACACAAACAATACAGTCACATTTTCACACCAGAGGAAGCCAGCTAGTTAGAGTACAGATGCAGAAGAAACATCGGAAGAGTTAATATATCATGATACAAAATACTGACATAATACATGTGTCACTGGGCAAAAAGCCAGAAATCTTACCTGACCACGTATCATTGAATCAGTGGTATTTGTTCTATATTTGTGATCGATCCTTTTTTTACTCTTGCCCCTTAAAGAAACCCTGCAATACTGTGTGTCAGAGGCAAGCTGGCATTGCCATACATGTACTGCCAAGTGTACGAGTCTTTGTTCAAGTGTTTGTAATCTTTTGTGTCATGTGTAGGTGTGAAGCACCACTATATGTCATTAAAGCTGGATTTTTATGTGACTTAATGTTGTATGTATAAGATGTAATAGGAACTGTTTTGCTGCACTTGTGCTCAATAAAGATAAACACAGATTCCACAGATCCTCGCATGACACCGTATCTCTTCACCCTTCCTCTCCTCTTTTCCTCTTGCATCCCTCCTTCACCCTCCCCTCCCTCATCAGCTGACTCTTGAGCATGAAGCGCCCTTTTTGACAACTTTGCGGAATTTAATTCCAGTTTGGAATGAGTTGGAACTGTGATGCATGCTGGGAAGAGGCTCGGTGCCACGCTACCAAGCTGTATGCTTGTAGGGGATTCCCCTTCCTTCCACGTGACCCTTATTTCAACCCTTTTGTCCCTTTTGGGTTGAGCCCTTATAGTAAATTGTGAATTGAAGTGTCTGCCTGCAAAGTACTTTTTGTAGTTTAGTCTGTCATTTTTCTGTGCCAGGCGCTGTGCAGAATCCAAGAAGGCATATGTTAGATTTACTAGCATTTAACCTTGCAATTAATAAGTACTTATAACCATAAGCTCTATGGTTAGCTTGCAGCTGGTGCTACCCATTGGTTTTGATGGGGAACGCTAGATGCTAATGAGCTGGGTTTTAGTTCTCTCTCATTTGTCACAACTGAAACCAAGAGGCTCTTCCCACCCTCTTCCCCTCCATCTCTTCTTCCTCCCCCCTCACCCCATGTCTTAGATAATGAAACATGGAGAGCCATTGCTGTGTTTTCTTACCTTCTTTCCTTTTCACAAAGATGTAAGCATCTTTCTTAATTTTCTCTTTTTTCTCTTTTTCTCTCTCTCTTCCTCTTCCTCTGTTTCCCGTGTGTTGACTTTTTTCATTTGTACAATTGGCTCGTTGATTTGGGATTGCGTCCATTTGGTTCGTTCATGATTCATTTCCATTCGGTCGCATCTGATTTCTATTTTTCCACTTTGTGACTTGGATATATCATTTATTATTATCATTTTCTTTGATGTATTCCTTTATACCGCTTCCATGAAAACACCCCTCCTTTGTGACTGTCATTATGGCTGTGGCTTCTTTGCCGTTGTGTTTTGTTGCTATTGCTTCATGATTTGCCATGTCATCCATGTCCATGCACGGATACATGCCATCTGTCTGTTTTGGCTTTGCTGCGACACACCCTGCTTTGCTTTTTCCTCCCACACTCTTTCTCTTCTCTTGTCCTTCCCTCCCTCCTTCTCTAATCTCTCCCCTCCTCCCTTCCTCTCCCTCCTTATTTTCTGCCCCATTTTCTTCACCTCACTCTGTTCTCTTTTCCTTCCCTCTTCACCTACATTTCATTCCCCCTTCCTCTCTCCTGCATCCTTTTTCTTCCCTCCTTTTCATTCTCCTTTCTCTCTCCCACCCCTCCTCCCCTTCCTTATTCCCCCTCTCCATCTCCAATTCCATCCTTGTTCCTCATTTCTTTCTTTTCCACAATCCCCCTTCACCTTCCTTCTTCCGCTCCCATCATCTTTTTTGCGCCCTCCTCCTCCCCAACTCGGCAGCATTGGGACGAGGGAGGGGGTGATCCAGAAGAACCTGAGTGGCTTGCTGCCGGTGCGCGACTTCCGGCTGGACCCCAGCCTGCTTTACTCGCTGCCCCTGCTGGCCCTCAGCCCCAACCTCCTGGTGGTGTGGATCTTCCTCAGCGTGGCCTATTTCCTGGCCAAGCTCCGCTGCAGCTGAATGTCCGCCGCTCTTCACACAACTCGGTGGAGAAAACGGACAAAAAGCGCAAATGAAGCGCACATCCAGCGAGTGTGTGGACAGTATACACCAGGGACAGAATAGTCCACATGGATCCCCCAAGGGTGTTTCTGAAGATGTGCGGTCAATCATCCTGTCAATGTGTTTGTAATGCGTGCACACACTACTGTACAGCATGTGCACGCCATCCCACCCAAACTAAGGGCTGTACACACCTTCTGGTCCCCAAAATCCAAGGCAAAGCTCTTTCATGGATCATGATTACTGATTATTGACTATGCTTTTGTTTTCCTGTTGACAGGCAGGAAGATGCATGGTTAGAGAGAGCGAGAGATAGAGGTAGAGACAGAGAGATTGTCTGGCAGTGAGCCAGACAGTCATTCATTTGTATTTCCAGGGTTCCTGCACAGGTCTAGAAGTTTTTTAGAAAAAGGGTTGAAAAGTTTGGGAATTGCACAGGAACAAAAAACTCGGAAAAGGAAGGTAGAATAGTTACGTCTCATCACACATATGACACATTTTATGACACGTCATGAGGCTCTAAACCTGCTGTCACTTTATATTGTGAGTCATTTCACATGAATAATCTTCAGCTATATACAGTATGTGGCTAATTAACAGTCATATTCACTATTTATCCTGTTATCCGCATGCATCGGACCAAAATCTTCAAATCCATTTGTGAAGCTGAGGTCTAGGAAAAGTTTTCAAACAGAAAACATGTAGGAACCCTGTGTGTACAAGTGGTTTATGTCGATATATTAAAAAAAATATTGGTCAGATGGGAATTGGAAAAAGAAAAAACACTGGTGATACTCGACTTTTTGCATGTCAGACCTTCTTGATCGACACCCTCTCTAGAGTCCGTCCCATGCTCTATGATCTGTGATCTCCTGGATTTTAACCAACAAAGTGGCGTTGAGGTCTCAGATGTGCAGTTACCATCACTTGTGACTTGACCTTGTCAGCGAGTTTCCTGCCTTACTTCTCACTGTAATAATATGACACCCTGTGATTCACCAACAACATCAATATTGTGTGAACTACAAAGCTGTAAATTTGTGAAACTTAGAGCAGAAGTTGTGTCTCAGTTGTGAATATGTATAAATAAGCAGATTACATATATTGTGTTTTCAGAAAAGGGTTATTATTAATAGTAGCCACTATAATGGATGAAAATTGAATTTATATCATAAGCTGTGCATGAAAGATCAGCCTCTTTTATTTGTGCTTCATGTTTTAGCTTGCTTGATTTGTCTTCCATGTGCAGCTGCACTTACCTTACAAGCTAGAGCAAAGAGAAAGAAATCTATTTTATTTGGTGCCAAAATCAATAGAACATATTTTAGTTTATATTTTGCTACGTTTTTAAGGCCAAATTTGCTTGTGTTTCTTTAGGTCTTCCTACTTTTGTAGACAGCAGAGGGAGACATTTTGCTTCTACTTTAGCCAATGCACTTTGCAGCAGATCTGGGTCAGATATTACTGGTAATTATCACTGACTGTGTTTATATGCAGCCTGATACATCCGTTACAAAGAGGGCTGTAAAACTGAACAAACCCCCCCCTTTACTGAGATTTTTCGGAGAAGTTTGGATTTGATACATGTTTTATTTTGGAAGTAGCTCTGATTTGTTTTATGTGCACACAATGTGTCTTTAATGGATAAACTGATAAAATTAAGTTCTGCATATTGCTTGCATTTACAACCCTATTTACTTTAACTTAAAATGAGCTGATCTCATATAGACACATCAACTGGACCTATATAACTAAATTCAGCCCATTCTAATGAAGTTGTGATTGTCTTATAATAATAAATAAACTGTTCCCTGAAGGAACATGGCAAGATTTTGTATTGATCTGTCAGGGATCAGTACTGAATCACTTCTGCAAGGATGGTCACAGGATCATCTAAATAACCCAACTGGAGAGCAATGTGTAGGGCTTTGTCTTTTATAAAGTTATTTACAGTAAAAAGAGCATGACAAATGCTCAGCTTTAATACGCTTGGAAGATGCAGTTGGACTACCAACAAGTGACTACAGTACTGCTACTGTAGCATAACCTCAAAATAAACAAACAAATAAATAAATAAAGTCATCAATTAAATTAAAGTTTATAAATAATTTCAGTGATTTTTTTTATTTTTTTATTTATTTTTTTTTTTGGTGGTCATTTTAGATTCTGCCTCAGAAGGATACAAAGCTTTGCTGTTGATTTGTCCTCAGGCAGTTCATGTAAAGCCCTGATTTAGTCAAACATGGTTGCACTGGATTAGCTATTTTATGTTTGGGGGAAAAAATAAATACATAATTAAAGTGTCAGATGCCTTGGGGCTGCAGATGTTATAAAAAAGGTCCTGTTATATGAGTTCAGTTCATTGGTAATAGCAGTAATATGTTTAATGTTGTCAGTGCCGTAATACTTCCAGTTGAGAGTTTGCTTTCATCTGCCATGAGGGCAGAACGGGGCCCGGCTGGCACCTTTGGGGCAGTTTAATTGGTCCCAGTGTGCCAGCCAGACCAGATGAGTCGACCTCTGAAAAGCATCTGAACCCATTCGAAGCAGTAGCTCAACCCAAATCTGCTCTCCATCTCTTTTGCCAATGCAGTGAAGATTAACTCTGTCTCGCCAATTGACAAAGTTCAATCTTTGTGTTTTTTAGGATGCAATTTCTAATTGGCTAATTTTGGAATGTATGCTAGTAGGATATTCAGGGGAAATGTGTTTGATTATGCAGTGTAGCACTGTAGGTTCTTCACACTATAGAGCATTTATCAATGATCAGTATCTGTTTACATTTACTCAGACATTGATTTTGTGGTTGTAATAAGTTGATGTGACTAGATACTCAAAGGCCAGCCAGTAAACTTTTCACTTATTAGCTTTATAGAGTTGTGTTTCTTAGATTGAAGGAAGTGATATTATTTGATAGATTGTGTGGCTAGTCCACTGTGTTTGCAGTTAAGCTGTAGGATGAGTGAATGAGGAATGTATTTATGCTTGTGCCAAATGCTTCAGTCAGGTTTCTGTCAGATGAATCTGCTTTTGGAGGATCTCTCTTTCCAAAGAGGTTAGACCAGGATGGATGTGACATCCTAGTCTGAATCCAGTTCACTTCTCAGTCATGTATGTGCCCTGGGAATAAGGATATACTACTAAAAAATATTCACCTCAATGCATTTAATCTGTTTAATCCTTTTCTGCCCTTAAAATAAGAGAATAAATCCACCAGTAGGGTGTGAAAATTCATTTTTCCTTAATACAGTTTGACTTGGTTCAGGAGCTTTCAAGTGGCAGTACAGCGAAATAGGGTGAATATTTCTCACACCAATGGCAAATTGTTTGTTATAAGTGAACGTAGTGTAACTACACTAGGAAATAAGGACACATAATATACATGCAGACACATTGCTTCCAAACCATGCACTTTACTTCTAATGCAGCAGGGTCATTTTGTGCAGTTGCCATCATTTGCACCAACTGTCATTTCAAATATGATACACTACAGTACATTAATTTTAAAATTTAAAAATGTATGGACCAGCTCACAGTCGTATTACCTAGCCACCATCAACATTTATCTTAAACACCATCCAAAATTTTCAATTCAGTGACAAAATTAATGGGAAAACCCACCCTAAAACATTTTTACACACTTAAAATAACAGCTATTGCGTCAGGCTGTTAAATTTTTTGGTGTATTTTTCTTCTTTCTAGAGATAACTGGCTAAATGTAGATGATGTGGCTCATCATCCAGATAGCAGACAAATTCTCAGCAATCTAAAACGTCAGGTTTTGGTGTCAGTCCCTCACAATCTAAGAGCTGATTGAGCTGATTGATAGCTTTCTAAAGATTCATATGCCTCAACGCTCACCATTAGAAAGTGAAAACATCTCCAGAAGTTGTCAACAACCGTTTTAGAAAATTTATCACTAACTGGAGTAGAAGTAGATAGTGGAGTGAAAATGGGCTCACCAAAAAATGAATAAATAAAACAATTTTACAAATCAGAGATGGTGGATTTGGAAATGGAAGATGAAATTTGGAAATGGAAAATATGTTACAGTCCAGTGTTTGGACAACAAGAGGCCCTCAGTTCGCTTCGCACTCTGGAAACCTGCCTTCCAGAAATCAATATTTTTACCTACATCTGTGAAACTAAATGAACACACCAGGCACCTCCTGTGAACATAGAGGCTCCGTCTCATTTAGACTGACCCAGTAAGGAAATGGATCAGACCAAAATAACTTCCTCTGGGAATCTACCATGCTTCTTTGTGACCCCTAAACACACATACACACACTCACACACACATCGTCACAGCCGCTGGAGTGATGAGGGGCAGAAATAATATTCCATATCCTTTTTTATCCTCCTTGATGATAAATATTAATATATAATATATAACGTTTTGCAACCCTCCTTCTTGGCTACTTGCAGGATTTTATTGGTCAGCACTATAAACCTTTGTTTGACTGTTGTGTATCTTTTGTGTAAATATTGAGATTTGATTTTGTATTAGGAATTATTGTGTATCTCGTCTATTCTATTAATGAGCGCTCCTGTTTAGAACTACCTCTGTAAGACAGAAGATATCCTTTCCACTTTATTTGACGCTGTTTTACCTGATATGACAAGAGGGGGCGGGGGCACAGGGATGTTATGTTCGTTTATAATATGTAATCTATCAGTGGCGCCACCTGCTGTCGTAAAATAGTCAAAAACATTTAGCCAGAGTGATAGGAGTAAATGAGATTTACTCTGTCAAATGTTAAAAACACTCTATTATTTCAAGAATAAATCCACTTAGGGTGACATTTTTCAGTTTATGATATGATTTCTATTAATTCTTGATGATTTCATTAGTAATTATTTAAGAGGTAATTATCCTTAGGTAAGTAATTACACTAAAGTGCTTCCCGAATGATTTATCAAGCGTCCTTATACCACCCCATTAACAGAGAAATACCCAATGTCAGTTATACCAGTGTTACTTTAGTTTTTAATCCTATTTTTTCTATACAAAGGTGTATTCCCAAGAATCAAAATGGATCAAAGAATATATTTATATTGCTGTACATAAATTGTATTTAAATGCTTGTATGCCTAAACACTAATGTTTGCTAAATTTTGTCTTTAATTATTCGAAAGCAGAGAATAATATATCTATATGTGATTATGCCTTTGCCATAAATTGCCATGCTGTTGTCACTTTATATCATAGCAGGTGTGATTTCAGCTAAATGTGTCTGTGTGATTTCTCTGTGTTCATATAAATCTCAATTTTATTTCATAACAATTGTGAACCCGTGGCTATTACTGTATTGAACTTCCCATTAACACAAACATCTACATAACAGCAATCTGCAGTTAATAACACAATAATCATGTTACTATTGTTGTTGTTTTTCTTCTCAATTTGTAGATTGAGTCTTTTTGTTTTTACAAGCTGATGAAAAAGTGATGGAAAAGTTTGATTTTTTTTTTTTTTTTTTTAACCTTCCTAATGTAACAAACCCAATAATATAAGAAATATTATTTGCTGGAAAAATAGATATTCTGTTAATTGTAACACTTATTATGCTACTGTATTAACTGCAAATTGCTGTTTTGCTAAAGGTTTATTACATTAATGGGACGTTGTTTCAGTAAATGAACAGTTTTGAGGCTCTGGAGGGAGGCTGCCCTTGGTGCTGACCAGGTCTGTGGGTTCTGGGGGTCAAAGAGGAGATCGATAACTTGTCAGTCTGGTGGATAAATATAGTTGCAACTCCAGTTTCCTTTGGTGAGTTTGTAAATTGAACAGCTTTGCTTTTTACAGAAAGTGACTTTATAGGACAAAACAATGAAGTGGAGATACTTAAGTTCTAAAGATGGATTTCAGCTTGGTCAGCATCCAGCGGGCCACATCCTTCTCCATGAAGTCGACTCGGCTCTAAAATGTGATCCTGTGCAGCCCTTGGTAATCAGTGCTTTTCCTCTGAGACTCAATAGCGATCGATGTCCCAAAAGAATGAGCTGTAGCCGTGTCATGTCATCTTGTGTATTACATGTTGCACTAAATGTATCACAAACCCAAGAAAAACCAACACTCTGTGTGTCGTGATCGCCAGGCTCGTGCTATTAAATAAATGTTTATTTTTGGTTTGTTTTGTTTCCACCTGCAGAATATAAAAACACAGTGAAATAATATCTGATGGGTTTTTAAAGTTCATTTCTTCATCGTCAAACATTTCCCACATCTGTGCAAGTGTGTCACTGACTTGCATAAAACACAAAATTGCTCTCTTCACTTTTGCCTCTTAAGTTCTGTGGTGATAAATGAAGATTATTTTCAAGGAAATGCATTGCTGAAATTGGGTTACATCGGTTTTCCGATGGAGCAACCAATGCTTCAAGGTGCTTTAGATAGAAATTCACTAAATTGCAAACTGTATGTTACGACGCACATAAAAATGATCTGTTTTTCAGCCAGGAGAAATCAGTGGTTATTACCCAGCAGGTATCCAAAATCTGGATCTGTACCCCATCTTTCCTTCCTTCTTTTCTCCCTTTCTCTTCTCGTCCATTTACATCCATCCATTGGTCCATCTATCCTTCCATCTGTATGATTGGTTTTGCATGTTTGAACCAGCAGGGCTTGTTTTCCGTCATTGTTTCATCTGGCATCTTTTTCTTCATTTACTCTTCTTGACCCTTACTAACTTTTGTCAACATCAGCAGAACTTCTCATTTCTCTGTTTTGTGCCTCCTCGTCTCCTCGTTCCTCCATCCTCCATTGGCATTGTTACATTTGAAACAAAATAACCCTGTAGCTTGCAGAACTTGAGGATATTTTGTGTTGTTGCTGCTTGCTAAAAGTGGTGATGTTATCAGTGTTAATAGCTGCAGTACCACAAACTGGAATATGGAAGTTAACCCGGTGTAGCTGCCACAGGCTTTTGCGAAGGCATTTTTACGAAGCATGTTAAAATGGCCGTCGCTGTGACCATACCCTGACTAAGCATAGCAGTAGCCCAATCCAATTTTTAACTTCACCCCCCAGGCAATAATTCACTTTTAATTACTCTTACTTTTCACTGACACTTGAAAAAAGGCTTTTTCCATCAGCATGATCATTGAACTATTTTTAGATGTTAGTAAGCAAATATTTTCGGGCTGCTCATGTGTGTTAGGTGTAATATGTGGCAGGCCAGGAACACACAGGATGTTAATGACGCACTCCAACACCAGCAGAGCACCGGCTTCCACTACTTGTAATTGTCACCCAGAGAAGTCACCTTCACCTTGTATTCCTTTATTTAGAATACCTCATGACATCTAGATTGCTTTTCAAAGAGTGAAAGCTAAAAATAAAAAACACTCATACAGTCTGGCAAACAACATGACAACTGCAGATTAGTAATTGATGGCACTTTGAAATGAGACTTGAGGGAGCGAATACCATTTTATTAAATCGCTGCTGGAAGAGACGTGAGTAAAGGAATTGACGATGTACAAATTGAGAAATGACAAGAGGAGCCAATATCCTCTTGCATGGCCCCCTCCACCCCTCCTCTTGAGCTAAAGTGGCCTGTATTTGACAGAAACAGTAAAGTCACATTTTCACAACAGAGAGAAGTGAGCTAGCAAATGAATGCAATGAATGCTTCAGGCTGAGAAGTTGTCCAGGGGTTGGGAGAGTCTTGAAAGAGTTTTAAGGGAGTTCTTTTTCCAAAACATCACAAAACAGAAAACTGCCAAGAAAAAAGACTGTCAACACAATTTTTCATATGTTATTTATTTATTTCATATACTTTTTAATAATTGATTGTATTCTGACGACTGTGCTTTTCCTAAAGCCCTGCTGGCCTTCCTCAAAGCTCCATGCTCTCATGTTTGCTGCCCTGCCCTTAGTTTGTGCCCCAGTGTGCGGTAATCAGATTGTGCATGCTGACATTTTATTTTCCATATGGATGAATCATTGATCAAGAACAGCATTAAACTCCCACACACTGTAATTTTGTGGAAATGGGCAAACAAAATCTTAGCCTTTGCCTCTTTAACACCAACCATCATTTATTCTTTTATTTATTTATTTGTTTATTTTACTGCTCTCATTTTGCTGAATGCCACCCCCACCCCCACCCCTTCTGTCCTGTCTCCAGCGAGGGCTGCAGACGTGAAAACACCATGAAGAACGTCGGCTGTCGAAAGTACGCTTTTAACTCCCTGCAGCTCAAGGCCTTCCCCAAACACTACCGGCCACCCGACGGAACCTACGGGAAGGTGGAAACCTGATTGGGCCGCGTAGAGCGCCTTGTGAGAAGGTTGCAGCGTTGGACAGCGCGTTGGACAGCGCGTTGGACAGCGCGACTGCTCTGTTTTTGAAAGGTCGAGATCTGACTGGATAAAGTTTGATGCTGTGTTCTGGATGGCTGCGCTTTGATAAGGACAGATTGAGTAGTTTTCCAGAAATGGAAGATGGCATCCTCACTCCTGGTCGAGTGACAGATTCAGCCAGTTTGGTATCAACTCACCCAAACCTCATTAAAAACAGACAAGTTCTACTGTACAATCAGAAAATAATGAAGTGCTATGAAAAATAAGTAGTCAGTGAGATAAATCCTTCAGGTCAGACTTGAATAAAATCAGAGCTTAAAATGACAATATAACAAGTGTGTACAGCAGGGGAAAATGGGCTAAAATGTAAAACAAAAACTCATCTTGTGGTTTGGGGACCTCCCTGCTTTCACACCATGTCAACCAGTTTATGTTTATGCATATAGGCTGTTTTGTTAAGAGGCCTTATATCAAATCTTTAGTTTTTAGTTGTTGAAATGTTCACAAAAAAGTTTTGTACGTTTGAGTTGTTGTTGAAATGAGGCGTGAATGCCTTTTGAAGCACGGTTCAATTATTCGACTGAAACCTCTGTTTATTAGAAATATTGAACTGAAGAGGGATGAGACATTGTTTATGATAATTTTCATGTATTCTTCAGTTTTCCTCAAAATTAATCATTAGTATTAGAAATGAAGTGCAGACTGAAACAAAGTAGCACCACCAGCCTTCAGCTGGCAGGTGAGCTTCAGGAACGCTGCCAAGTCATTTTTTTAGACTGTCCCTCAAAAGGAGCCCCCATGTCCTCAAACGTTCGCCTCGCTGAAGTGCCCTTAAGCAAGACACTGAATGCCTACCAGCTGCTGCTCTGCTCCGTAGCTGAGCGTATAGATTTCATCTGTGGAGTGGCGTTAGCGAAAAGAGGCGCTCCCTTGGGTGATCATTAAAGCATTACAACACATTGAGAGAAAGGATGGAGGGGTTCTCCATTCCTCCACGACCCACACCTGAAAGCAGTCTGAAATTTTAAAGGTATCCCTTTAAAAACTTTACTGTGAGCTGCAAGAATGCACCCCAACTTAGCTGCTCTGCAAAAATGGAAAGAATTATGGAGAGAAATGCTCAAGATGAGATAAACTTAAGTGGAAATTGATTTCAAGTTTCTAGTTTATTACACATCCACATGACAGTTTTGTTTTACAAAACTTAAGTATGTGGATATTTATATTGCATACAAACATAGATGATCGAACACAAGCAGTTATCAAACATAAAAAATACATATGCATTCATGTTAGCACGATCATTGCGTCAGCAACGAATGAGACGTAATTGAAACTGCAATAAAATAAAACTGTAGCAGAAATATTTGCAGTGTGTGTCCACAGGCATTTAGTTTATGCTGAGCATTTCCATGATGAAACCTACCGTCTATACTTTCATATTCTGCTGTTTCTATACAGTTTGGGTTCATTGCTTCTGATGAAAACCACTTGTTATTTTTACACACAAGATTAGGGCTGGAAATTAACAAACTGCAACTACAGCACACTGTGTTACTGCCGTGTTGAGTTTTTCGCACCAAAATTCATTTTTATGACATCAGAAATTAATGATTTTTTTTTTTTTTTTTTATGTGTTATTATGGCTATTTTATTTTACTGTTGAGGAGGATCACTTGAAATATAACCTGATTGTAATTAAAGCAGATAATATGTACAGAAAATACCACTGTAGATGGTCAGTATACTTTCACTTAAACCAGAGGGCTATTGGAAATGTGGATTTTTTTGGACCAGTATCAGTTCTGACCTAGCAGGAGCGGTATTAGCATTGCAAAATTTGAGTTATAGCCAGCTCTGCTTGACCAAGTCCTGCTGAGAAATTCTTATGGAAATTCATACAAAGGAATTTAATTCACTGAGGGCAGAGGCACAATGTTTTTAGGTTCTGAAACACAGGCAACTTAATAACATAATTTTTCCTCACCCTTCATTGTGTACACATTGTTTCTGTAATGATGTATTTGTACCACAAAGGGGGAGCATTACTCCTCTCCTTTCCAGTGAGGCCCTTATTGAACTGTGTTCCTGGTACCACTGCACTGTAATGTCAGATATTAACACAAAAGAAAGCAACAAGTGCTTTTAACAACTACATTACTGTTCTTACAGGGAATTTCATACAAATGAAAGTCAAGTTCACTTCTATTTTGTTTGTGTGTGTGTGTGTGTGTGTGTGTGTGTAAGAGAGAGAGAGAGATAAAGACATTTGCTGTAGATTGAGCAGCATCATTTGTAACGTGTCCTCAGTGAAATGCAACCTCACCGTCAGACTCAATGTTGATGGCAATCCTACCGCAAGTGACAGAAAAATACATTTATCGCTGTATCTGTAAGTTGTATTCTTTATTTATGTACATTATAATCTGTCAACATATAGTACACATGGCATTTTAATTGGGTTTGTATTGCTTTCTAATTTGGACCATGAAGGTCCAAATTATACTTCTCATCAATATCTGATGCTGAAATAAATGCATAAATTGTGGGCTAATCACTCTTCTGTGTTGTTGTTGTTGTTGTTTTAAGGCTTTTAAAATGAAAGTTTGCTAAAATACTGTCACAACATCTCATCTGTTGGACTGAACTGGCAAAAGAGATCAACTTTTGTTCACTTTCTTACCAAAAACCTACTTCATGAGGATGATTCCTCATGATTCCTCATGAAGGATGATTTCCTTCTGCCTTCTTCCTCCAGTTTATGAAATGCTGTCTTTATGTAAACCACACAAGCAAATAAATCTGTTTAAGCCATTACGCAGTGTGAGAAACAGGGTCATGAGTCTTTCTCATCCTAATGTGATTTTCAAGTTACTTGTAGGGCATGTCAGGGGTAACAGATATATGCTTTCCAGGTAAACAGAAACACACATTATGGCATTTGGAGAACTGGACCGAAAAAACAGCTGACACAATTTGGATCAGATTCCATTTTCTCTGTAATCCAAGCAGCCATTTCACATCAGCTTTGGCAAACGCTACACTGCTGGCTTCATTTCAGCCTTCAGCTTTCAAATTTAAGGGCAGTAGGTTTTGCAGTAAAAACACAAAAAGGCTACATAGGGCAGCAGTTATCAGTCTGGGGTCTGGGCCCCCTGGTCATGGCTTCTGGAGGTCCCCCGTGATACAATGAAAATCTTGTGCTATGGCTTCCACTGCCTTAACACAATGGCCACACCATCCCAAAAACACTACAGACCTATATAGGCTATGTGCCCAATGAATTCATATGTTATACACAATATCCAGTACAAGTTAACAATGTGAGGTACATATTGGGGCTTCAGCTGTTCAGCGACCTGACTGCATGTGGAAAGAAACTGTTACTGTGACGGGTGGAGTGTGACTTGATGCTCTGGTAAGGTTTTTTAGATGGAAGGAACAAGAACAGAGCCTGAGCAGGGTGGCTGGTGTCCTTAACGATGTACTGGGCTTTCCTTTTGCAGCAAGTGGTGTAAATGTTACAAAGTAGTGGTAATTTCCATACCAGTGATTTTTTTTTTTTTTTTTCTGCTGCCTTTACAGTCCTTAGAAGCAGGGTACAGTCCTGAGCATTCAGGCTGCCAAGCCACATTGTGATGCAGCATGCCATTATGTGGGGTGGTCTAAGGGGTCCTTCCTCCAAAATTTTGTCAAACACTGAAAATCCTTAATGGTTAATGCTCGGTTTATAAACTGTCTATAGATTGTTATATGAATTATGATACCTTGTTACATGGTTCACAAATATATTGTAAACCATCTATAATTAATATATTTATAATTATAAATAAGATAATTATAACATTATTTGGGTGGCTATTATAAAGTTCATTTAAGAATATAGCTGGAAGTGGCATCTCCAGGGTTCAAGCTGACACAGACTATTAGAAGCTGAAAACGTCACCAGCCTAATTAAAAATATCCAACTTTATAAGGCCATCCAAATATTGTTATGCTGTGTTGCATGACATAGTGGTGTGGCGTAAGCTATGAAATGGAGAACTGTCTGTGGGTAAGGCACTGAGGGATCTTGTGGAGCACTAAATGGGTTGATGTGGGGCGGGGACATCCGGGGATGTCCGGATCTTGCCTAGGGCTCCAAAAAGACCAGGGCTGGCCCTGCTTTCACATCTTTCAAAGGCATGACATTGGGGCTGAAAGGCATCTCTGATGTTAGTGAGTTTGCAATCCTGCAACCAATTTGATTTAGTCATGTTCCACTTTGGCGGTTTTTTATTGCTCAACACAAGGATATTCACAGTACCATTAATGGACTAACTGTCCTGGTTTTTGCATCCTCCTAAAAACAAAATTACATGGGCAAGCCTTTTTTAAGAGAAGGAGGTGGCTTTTTAAGTCACATGCAACCGTAGAATATGAAAACCAACCCCCACATAAGCAAAAGAAAGCACAGCCACCCTCACAATTGTTTTTCACATATAAATTGTGGTGGTAATCCATACTGCTTCCACAGTGATTCTTAGAAAGTGCACCAACATGGCCAGAGATCTCTCCATCAGCGAAATCATCGGCATCATTTCCACATCTGCCGTCTTTCTCTTGGTCATTGCCAACCTTGTTTCCCGCCGTCGTAGAGGCCAGATACAGGATGGTTCTGGCCGCGCAGTCTTGATAACGGGCTGTGACAGTGGCTTCGGACACCACCTCGCTCGGCATCTGGACACCCAAGGGTTTGTTGTCTTTGCTGGTTGCCTGTTTCCAGAAGGTGCCGGAGCCCAGAGCCTGTCAAGAGAAAGCTCCAGCAACCTGAAGATCCTCAAGCTGGACGTCACCAGTGATGACGATGTGCAGCAGGCGAAGAGGATAGTCCAGGACAATCTACCAGAGAAGGGTGAGAGATTTACTGTCTGCGAAATATATCCGTCCTTAAAACAGTTTCTGTTGTACTGAGCCTCAAAATATTTCTCTTGAAGCCAGTTAGAAATTGATCAGTGAGGTGCAGTTAGTTTAACTTTTCCATTTATTAAACAAACAAAACAAAGCAAAACAAACAAACAAACAAAAAAAATCCTCAATTAAATTAATTCACTTGTGAGGCTGTGTCATAAATGAATCCCTTGTTCTCTGTTCAGGCCTGTGGGCAGTTGTGAACAATGCCGGCATTTCTGATTGGGCAGAGATAGAATGGAGCACCATTGAAGATTTTCGCCATATGGTTGATGTCAACCTTTTTGGCTGCATCAGGACTTCAATTGCTTTTCTACCGATGGTTCGAGCCTCCAAAGGTAAGCCTACAACCAAGTCAAATGTCACTGATTTTTGTATATGTTTTTATAGTAATTTTCCATGTAAAACCACTGATCTTCTGTTCTGGTAGTGAGCTTGAAATTAATATATCTTGTATTTCCCAAATACCACAGGGCGGATGGTTTATGTGTCAAGCATCTTTGCATTTTTCAGCTGCCTGAACATGGGAGCCTACAGTGTGTCAAAGAGAGGACTGGAGGCATTTGCAGATTGCTTAAGGGTTGAAATGGCCAGTTTTGGTGTTGAGGTAATGTGACACAAAGTATACAAATCAGAGGGCACACACAAATCCTGGTAGTGACTGAATAAGCATTTGTGGGAACATAGTGGAAACTCTTGTGTTTAATAAGATGAAGAGATAAAACTTTATTGACCCCAGCCGTGGGGAAAATGGATTATTGGAGCAACAAATTAACATGAAGAAAATGTTTGAAGCTGAAATTATACTTTGATAAGTTTGTGCCATACTGTTTTTTTTTTTTGTTGTTCCTCCTTGCTGCCGTCTGAACAAAGTCAGTGTATTTAGAGATTACTGGTCTCGTTTTCCTCCCTTCAGAGGAGGCCATTTGCTGAGATCATTCTTGTAATATGAGAAAAAGCTTCCACAGAGCAAGATAATCCACCACAATAAACAAAAAAGGCCTCATTTGGTTTGGCCAAAGTCTCCAGCTCACTGTCAATCAGCTGACAGCCACAGGAAGAAATGAAATGGAGTAATCCCTCAAAACCATGTCGCCTTACAACCTGAATGGTCACATCTGAGTCTTTTCATCCCCAGCAAGTGAAAATCAGGGAGAGGACCTTGGATTGTTCATCTAACCGTCCCTCTATCCATTACAGTCAATTTCTGAACCTCTGCTGGCCTGTTCTGGAGGAAGTCTTTTGGGGAGTAATTGATTGTGACATTAAGGTTGGGCATTTTGAATATAAACCTGATTGGCCCAGAACTACGCCACCACCAGGCCATCAGGGCCCTAAGCTTCATGCTCAATATCTCAGACACTGCAATGTCAAATCTGACGAACATTTGGGGAATGATGCATTTTTTTATTGATAGCCAATATCCTAAAATTAAACTGAAACCCCAGCAACTCCAAAAGGACAAAAAGTCCCTGAGCTTCAAGAAGTAATGTTTCAAACATAAACCGAAAAAAAGGTGATTTACCATTTGTTAGGGACTTCGTAGTTTCTTTGACTAGTTATTTAGAGTGTCATTGTTTGCTAAAAAAAAAAATCTGTCCATGTTAAGCTAGTTTTAAAGTGTAGCCGTCATATTTATTTGATGAAAAATTCCAGTGGGGAAGCTAGTCATGAGTCAAAGAAGAAATGATTATCCTTTCAGACCAATCAGCTTCCAGGGGGCAGGAGGCGGGGCTTAGCACAGACAAATATAGCAACCATATCCACATAACATCACAAAACAATAACCAGCTTTCCCCACTCATTGGCCAAAAGGGGCGTGTCCTATGACAACATTATTGCCTAAAAGGGGTGGGGCTAAACACAAACAGGATCATCATATCTAAACACATTCATGTAACATGATGAAAGCTGGCGGGGATGTGGGGCGTGGCTTAGCATAAACAGGGCCATCACTTCCAGCAGCGAACTTAGTGGTCAGACTAAGCCTGTACTGTACTGAGTGCCTTTTTGTTCTTGTCTTTCCTTTCAGGTCAGCATCATCCAGCCAGGTAATTTTGGCCAAGCTACCAATATTGTGAGGATGAAAATGGCTCAGGACATCTGGACAAAACTTGATGAAGAGCACAAGCAAATGTTCAACCAGAGTTACATTGAGCTGGCCAATGACTACTTCACTTCAACGTGCAAGGCCGGCTTCAAAAATGCTGACTCGGTTGTTGATGCGATGGTACATGCCATCACATCACCACGACCTAAATACAGATACCTGCTTGTCTCCACAACTGATATGTTTTTCTTTAAGGCCTTTCCTTATCTTCCCACCTTTCTCGCTGATGCTGTGTTTTCCCTCAGCCCCATGTACAACAAAAGAAAAGCAATGCTTTATTCTCAGTAGAAAAACTACTTCAGTCACCAGCAAGCCTTTTATTATTTTATGACTCTGGGCCATTGCAATAGCATAATGAGAGCATTTTATTGGAGTGAACAGTTTGAGAAACCAAGTGTTTTTTGTTTGTGCATTTGTTACTATCCTGTGACTTCTGTGATTATTTTACAAGCACACATTTTGAAATTTGGTGGAGATAATAAATACATGTTACTACTTCTCCTACTGTAGTGCTACTAAAAATTAAAGATTAATATTGCCTCATAGATTTGAGCCTAATGCTTAACTGTTACTTGACTAAACTGTGAACTGTTAACAAATCACGTCATTCTTTTTCTCATTATCACGCATTACAGCCACACCCTGACTGTTACTTATATTTTGTATTTAAGTGGTGTATCAACCAAGCAGCAGTAATAGGGACAAAAAGCCTTGTGTCTTTTGAGAAAAGACTATTTCACTTGAAGGGAGAAACTGCAGTCTACATCTGATAAAGGAAAAAAAAAAAAAAAAAAACGGCACTGGGGTACTAAACTGAAATTTAGTGAGCTGCCCGTCACAGTGGTGTTTTCGTGCTGCACTTCCCAGAGCTCTACTGTCAATCAAACACAGTGGGCGGGAATTGGATTATCTGGAGTCATGATAACTGCCCAGTTCTTCTCTTGTTCACCATTGTTTCAATCAGTGAAAAAGAGTCAAAATCGGCATCCTAAACCTTGTTTTAGAAAAGTGGTGTATAAATACAATGACGGTGGAAGTCGACTAAACCAAATAAAGATTGAGGTGTACTCAAAGTCTTTGCCGTGTCTTTGTTCTGCACCATTTGAAATGACGATAAAACAAAACATTTTGCTGGCATGTGTGAAACTTTTAGACACTGCCTCTTCAGTATGGGCCAATAAAAGGAGGATCTATGTCAGGGGTGTCAAACTCGTGCCATGGAGGGCCAAGAGGCTGCAGGTTTTCATTCCAACCAACAACTCCACCATGTGATTTCACTGATTAGTCCCGCCTCTCTGTTTGGAGGTAGGGTGATCAGTGAAATCACCTGGGGCCTATTCCATCAAGCTGGCTAACGGGATAGCCTGGCTTATTTCGATGAGTCTCGCTAATTTAAGTGGGAGTTCCGTTCCATCAAAGTGGCTTATATGAGTTGCAGCTCAATAACCATGGCAACTTAGTCAGCAGAACTAGCCTGCTCCGTGGCGGCTTACAGCCAGGCTTAGCTCAGCTGCTGTCAGAGAATGTCCGACGGACGCAAACAGACCCCCAAATGACGGCTCCGTCACGTCTATATTGTTGCCGCGGCATCACATATTCAATTTAATTAAATTCAAATTTAATTATGTAACACCATGTCCGTGTTCGGAAATATAAATTCAGACTTAGCCTATTTCCCACAATGTGACCAAGCATGAATGTACGTGTTTACTTAATAAAAATAAACCTAATGAAAATCATGTGTTATCACTGTCAGTCTCCGAAATCAACCGAATAAACAATCAATTACTCAATCAAATTTTATTCATATAGCACAAGTCATACATCAAATGCAACAACAAGCGTTGAACATAAAAGGGTTGAAAAGAACATGAGGTTAAATAAAAAAGACGTCTTATTTTATTTCCCACCCGCAATTTGCGATGACCCGCCTCTATTCTGCCCGAAGCCAATAGATTAGTTGACACAGGTGAGGGACGTAAGGACACATATTTCAGTTAATCCCAATTGGATTCATGGTCATCCCACTTTTTGAATGATCCCTTTATATTTGGATTTTTACATGCAGCCTACCTATAATTTCATATGTAATGTAAATTCCTAAGTTTTGAAATCATTTAGCCTATTAACCATTAAAAAAACAACAAAACAAACTCAATAATCGTCATTTTGTTCAAGCTGTGAAGACAAAGAATGAAAGCATTAAATACAGTCCAAACCATGGCTTTCTGTTGTGTTTAAATTTATAGGCTACTTAGCCTACTTCCTTCTCCAGTTTTTTGATTTCCATATCCCGACGGTGTCGCGCCGGTCAACAATTCTGCTTCCGGCGCCCCCCTGGCCACTAGCGGCGCCCCTCCAGCAGATGGCGCCCTAGGCAATTGCCTATATCGCCTATGCCAAAAACCGGCCCTGTTTGTGATGATTTCTCTATATTCTTCATATAGTTCCATCAGCAGTGTCTGCTCCGCCGCTGAAAATGTCGAGGCTCTCCTTTTCCCCTCCTTTTGAGACAGTTGTATCTTCGTTTTGACACTCGACTGTTCTGGGCTGCTTATGTGCCCCGTGAACGCGCGCACTTGAGGCTTGTTCACACGTGGCTAGAATTAGCGCTGACTAGACGCGGCTGAATCGCGTTAGTGGAACGGGTTTAGGCTTTAGTGAAAGTTGACGCTAATTCAAGCCAGGCTATATCACGTAAGCGCAGCTTTCTTTAGCTGCTTTCATGGAATAGCCCCCTGGTGGAGTTGTTGGTTGGAATGAAAACCTGCAGCCTCTTGGCCCTCCATGGCATGAGTTTGACACCCCTGATCTATGTTATTTATGTTAGCAACTATCAGAAACACTTTTGTTTGATTGTTTGATTGGATGGGTGTGCTTTCCCAACAAACTATAACCTTGTCCTCTACTTTCATCTCTACTTGCACATAAAATGTTCTGTTCGGTTGAAAAAAAAAATCAACCTTTTTTTTTTCTCCTTTTACTCTTATTTTTCCACATCTCTATAACTGATATTAATCCTGTTTAAAGAAGATCTGTTTTGTTGTCTGGGTGCTGAGGCTCTGACACTGAACTCCTTATGAGTGTTTGTAATGTTGATTACAGAAAGTTAAAAATTGAATGTAAATGTGGGTGGTGCGCACAGTGTAACTATACAACGAGGTGTGATGCCTTCTCGCACCCATCAACTGGTAAGAAATATAAAATCAGAGGAGTAATCACATGCTCTACTACAGGAGTTGTTTATTTGATTAAATGTAGCTGCTCTAAAGTATACGTTGGAATGACAACAAGAGCATTAAAAGTATGAATAGCAGAACACCGTTCAGCCATCCGCAACAACAATCCAGACAACCCAGTAGCAGTCCACTTTAAACAGACTAATCATCCAATTACCGCCTTTAGCTGCTGTGGTATAGAAAAAATAGCCCTGCCTAGACGCGGGGGTGATCTAAAGGAGGCACTTCTTAGGCGAGAAGCCTTTTGGATCACAGAACTCCAAACTTTTGGGACCAACTTTTGTCTCAATGATGAATTGGACTTGAGTTTGTGTTTGTAGAGAATGTACCTATAAGTAATCCAACTTATTGAATTGTTGTTTAAAAATGTGTAACCTTATTGTAACTCTGTTGAAGCTTTTAATGTGTGTTTTCTATAAAGAATGAAATGTATTGGCTTTATTCATGACATGTATATCCTCTTTTTCCTCCTCTCCTCCTTTTTTTCAGAGATCATGTGTTGCTGGTGGAGATTATACATACACACACATATATATATATAGCCAATCTAAAATGGAAATAATCAGAGAATATCCATAACGGACCATCCAACAAATGTCTGATGTAAAACTCTAGTAGCGGCACTTTGAAGCTGGAGGCAGGCAAGGGGCTTTTTCCAGTAACAGAAGGCCTTACAGTAATCTATGCACGATATAATGAAGGCATGAAGAAGGAATGTTTCATAATTACTGTAAATCTGAGGCTTTGCTCCTGACCTCTAATATGTCTGCATTTATTTATTTAGGCATACATATCACACCCTCCATTTCAGAGCTCTAAAGGCCGGATGTCATGCCTAAAAGAACTTAAAAGAATCAAAAAAGGTAAACGGCAGAGGAAGTGTTGTGTGGCCTAACTGTTTTTGCATTTTTTATGTTATGGTCATAAAAGCAGCTAATGGACTGTTTGCTTCATGCATCCTTGAATAATTATTCCTGTTTTGATAGTGGCCAAAATGCAAAAAACCTGAAGGACCATATCAGTTATTCTACATGTTTAGAGTAATAGCTAAAAAATGTATTTATCATGTATAGCCATAGAGCTATTCATGACGCTAATGGACATTAAGCCTAGTATGTGCGTTATGGCTCCATCGAATCAAACTTTGGAAATACAAGATTGGATTTCGATTGTGAGCACCGGCCAGTAAACATTAATGTCCACATGTTGCATAAAGTTAATGAATTTATCGGATTTTTTAAAACAGTGGCAATCCAGGCAGTTCATTTCTGCACAGAGCTAAAATTGTAGACAGGCGACTATTCTGGGAAACCCCTGAGGTTGTGAAATCTTTAGTACATCCACATCATTTGCACCTGCTATGCACCTCAGCACTGGATCAGCCTTCAGGAGGACCCGAGGAGAACCCGCAGGTTTATGCAGTGATTTTGTACAAACCAGGAAACCTCTTTGAAACTGTGTATTCACAGTATTATAATACTTTTAGCTCTAAATAACATGTCATAGAGACCATGATGTCCCCAGCAATTGGTAAATCACTTTTTTTTGTATGTTAGAAATATTGCTTCTTGAAGGTCGGGGACTTTTTGTTCTGAAGATATTGGATATCAGTGTAAACCTGCATCATTCAAAATACCCAACCCCAATGTCACAATCCATTTTTCCCCAAATTTCCTCCAGAACAGGCCAGCAGAGGTTCAGAAATTGACTGTAATGGATAGAGGGACGGTTAGATGAACAATCCAAGGTCCTCTCCCTGATTTTCACTTGTTGGGGATGAAAAGACTCAGATGTGACCATTCAGGTTGTAAGGTGACATGCTTTTGAGGGATTATTCCACTTCATTTCTTCCTGTGGCTGTCAGCTGATTGACAGTGAGCTGGAGACTTTGGCCAAACCAAATGAGGCCTTTTTTGTTTATTGTGGTGGATTATCTTGCTCTGTGGAAGCTTTTTCTCACATTACAAGAATGATCTCAGCAAATGGCCTCCTCTGAAGGGAGGAAAACGAGACCAGTAATCTCTAAATGCACTGACTTTGTTGAGACGGCAGCAAGAGGAACAAAAAAAATAAATAAATAAAACAAAAAAACAGTATGGCACAAACTTTTCAAAGTATTATTTCAGTTTCAAACATTTTCCTCATGTTAATTTGTTGCTGCAATAATCCATTTTCCCCACGGCTGGGGTCAATAAAGTTTTATCTCTTCATCTTATTAAACACAAGAGTTTCTACTATGTGCCCACAAATGCAATCCATCTGCCCTGTGGCGTTCAGGAAATATAGAATATCAGTAATTTCAAGCTCAGTGCCAACAGAAAATAAGTGATTTTACATGGAAAATTATTATGAATACATATATGAAAATCAATCACATTTGACCAGTTTGACCTGGTGCAGCCAAAAATGTTGACATGGGCCATAAAAATTGTTAAAATTAATGGTGTCTGTGTTGCTCCGTGCTATCTCTGCCCAATCAGAGATGTCGGCATTGTTCACAACTGCCCACAGGCCTGAACAGAGAACAAGGGATTGATTTATGACACTACGCCTAAAACCAAAGATGGACACACGATAACCCCAAACATTTGATACTCAGGCCAAAATATTGATGTTTTAAATGCACCCAACCTGAGTCTGGTGACACTGGCGAGGAAGCTAGCCCTGGCCAGAGCCCTAGCAACTCTCCAGGTGATACAGCTTCACCCCCCGACCAGCACTGGCTGCCAGAGAGGAAATGCTCCTTGCTATACAGGATTGATAGTTCTGACGGAGAGATCTCTGGCCATGTTGGTGCACTTTCCAAGAATCACAACTCCAAAGATTACCCAATAAATTTGTCTGTGAAAAAGCAACAACAGTGCTCACTGTGAGGACGGCTGTGTTTCCGTCTTCTGCTTACATGGGGGTGGTGTTTTCGCATCCAAAGGTTGCATGTGACTTAGACAGAGAACTGAGAACTTAATAACGGCCAAAGTGGAACGCGACTGAATCAAATTGGTTACAGAATTGCAAACTCACTGATGTCAGAGTCTCCCTCCAGCCTTAATGCCATGCATTCAAAAGAGTAGGTCTGTGCTCTAGTGAGACTGCTTTCTAGATAAGAATCTAGTTATTATTGTTTTTGCCATGTTTTTTTTTTTTATTATTATTCTATAGGCCAATAAAAGTAACATTAATTCAGTGAGAAAGTGAAACTATTAAACAACAATAGGCTACATACTCCTAAATAAATGTAAATTTAAATGTCTGGTTGTCACATGTCTCCTGAAAAACATTCTGGCCTTTGGGCCCCTGGACCATAAACAATGAAGACGATGTTACAAGACGTAATTTATGAAAGAATTTTCCATGTGGTAAAGCCCTAGCAGGACAAAAGTGAAATTGTTCATGAACTGGGTACAGGTTGCATCACTTTTGTACAACATCAATCAGCAATAGAGAGTATCAAGGCACAGGACCTTCACACAGTAGTTTAATTCACATTTCTGGCAATAACATTTGTGTGTGACTGAGACCAGGTCCAGCGTTGGTTTTTATGCCTAAACTTAACCTTTGCTTAACCTTAACCAAGTAGTTCCATGAGTCTGCCTTCTGCCATCCTTCCAAGCTGCTCTGCTCAGTCTTCCCCACACAATAACGACTTCAATCCATGAGTGATTCAGAGTTATTCCAGTTTAAAGGGGCATTTTAGTCTGTGACTTGGCTTAATCCCTGTCTGGGAAACTGCCACTTTATGTTGTTTTTTCCATAAACTTCATGCACCTGTACCATCCATCTGTATTTCCTACCCTTCTGCTTATTCCACTGTTATCCAATCCATCTGCTCTGAAACTTCCATCTTGTTCTGTTAAACACAGCCAACAATGAGAGGGAGGCCATCATATTTGTAGCGTGACGTTGCTGCCCCCTGCTGGTGAGAACATGAATTTCTCTTGTACCATGCAAACACAGACCGACTGTTGGCTCTGAGCTGTTTTTAGACATTTACTTCAATCAATTTTAACTTCCTCTTTATGTTCACTTAAATAATAAAGAAGGTGAATCAAAATGCATATTAGACAGTGCAGCTAATTTTAGTAAAGCTTCAGTTTAGCAGAACACAGGATCTAGGCCTTGTGCTGTTATTAGGAAGCAGTCCTCATCACTAATCTAATCTCATGATCTGACACATATATTGCCTCCTGGGTTTAAATGCTGCATTACAGAAAAGGGATGCAGTTTTCTGAATTTATCAGACTGTCTCTAGCTGCATGGTCATCATATCACAAATAAGGTGATATTTGATACATATATTTTTTTTCAATACTTGCCAGCCCTTGTTATTTATACCCTAAAAAGTGACGTGATTAAATTCAAAGTGATACTGTTGTTTTAATTTGTTTGGGTGACACCTTTGGTGAGATGCTGCCATTGATTTAGTGTTTTGTACTCACAGTTTTCTCGCAATTTTGTGTTTTTTCTTCTGTTGTCTCATTCATATCAGTTACAAACAACCTACTGCTGGTACTTCCATAAACATAAAAAACTTTGCTCACGCTGGATTTTTCCAGGGTAAAAAAAAAAAAAAAAGCCTCTCATGAGAGTTTGAATGGCAAAAGTTAAAGCTTTCATGAAGTGATTATCAGTAGAATCAGTATTGTACGGTATCAATCAGTGATAGTATCAGAATGGACTTTGATTTATATAAAGGGGCTGTGGTCTATTACGTCAGTTTTTCAAAACCCCATGAGGACTTGATCTAGAAATCCCAGAACTGTGTAGAACTGGAGCCACAAACAGCAGCAAACTCAAGTTCAACCTGCATCCTTGGAGGTTTAGCACAGTTCCAACACATGATGCAGAAATTTGAATTAGAGTTATTCCAGTTTAAAAAGGAATTTCAGCTTGACCCCTGTCTGGGAAACTGCCCCTTATATCAACTTTTTAACCATTACTATCAACAGCATGAGTGCTGACTAACATGCAGTACCTGTAGTAAGCATTAGAGGGCAGTGATCACATTAGAAAAATATTTTTCAAAATTAAATTAACAATTAAAAACCTCCCAAATGAAGGATTTTGTGATTTGTCATGATCATAGTTCTGCTTTTTAATGTATCACTCCATCACTGGTGGGACGGTACATGTAGTGCCGATTTGTAAAAAGCGCTGTATTTTGACCTGAATATTTCATGTTCATTATAATTAAGAGCGCATCATCGTGGGGCCTTGAAACATATCTGTAGTGTATCGTGATTGACAGCTGGGCTTATGTGCTGTAATTAGCCAGTCAGGCCTGTTTGAGTTACAAATTAGACGACTCACTGTCTTCGCCTCTTCCTGAATTCCTCCTCTCTCTCTCTCTCTTCTCTTTTCCTCCTTGCATCATCCCCTCCTCCTCCCTCAGCCCTCGTCTTTGCCTCTCTTTCATTTCCCTCGCGGCTTGATGAGACACTGGGGGTCAGATCCGATGTTTTCTAGCCGCTGTTAACATCCGATCTCGTGCAGTGATAAGTGTATCCTCCTTAATCCATTTAAGCTTTCTTCTCCACGCCCTTTTTCCTCTCAGTGTTGTCTGATCGACTCCGATATTAACTGTCAGCAAATCAATGTGACAGTACTTGGTGTTCTGCCCCCCACCTCTCTCTCTCTCTCTCTCTCTCCCTCTCTCTCTCTCTCTCTCTCTCTACTTACGTTCTGTGCACACTCATGTTCTGCAGAAATACACTGTGTAGGAAATTGGATTGGATGTTTTGATCCTTCCACAAAAGACGATATGGGTTGTATTATATATAATTATTAGACCGTTCATTCTCACTGAGTCATTCTCAATCATGAGTTGCATTCTTTCCAAAATGGCTCTCTGTGTATCTCTGCTGTTGCATTAAAAAAAAAGTCTTTGCAATTTTGCTGCCGTGAAGTAATATTATACATTAGTCAGTTTCACATTTTGACTGAATTGATGTCATTTCCAAAATACAGACATCATTTTTTCCTCCCTGAGAAACTTCTTATTGCAGTTATATATATATATATTTTTCAAACTCAAGCTGATGGCACTTCACCTCCACAACTAAGCACAAACTCATCAAACCGAGGCTTTGTTTAATTTTTATTCGTTTTGTGGAAAGCGGTGGGCATTTGCTACTGTTCTAGATCATTCCAGACAGCCACGGCGGCAGGAAGAGTCCGATGGTTCCCAACAGACACACGATAATGAACATCCACAGGAAGATCCGATCAATGACCATGGCCACATACTTCCAGTCCTCTTTCACCTGCATGGGAAGACAAAGAGAGGGTTAGGTCTGAGGAGGAGATAAATGTTTACCGACTGCTGAAAATGTTTCAATTAAATGCTTAAAGCTGCAGCAGGCAGGAATCTGGTGTAAAATATACATCTGTCTGATCAGCCTTAATCACACTCTTCCAAGCATCATCAACATTTAACATACTGGAGATTTGCTTCTGAGTGATAATTAAAACATTAATGAGTGAAATTCCTTCCTTGTCCCTTTGGCTTCTTTGGAATAAGGCATCATAAAGATCTCAGTTGATAAACATGAGCTAGATTTATATGTTTACTGACGTCACCTTGGAGGATTTCTGGATATTGAAATGTTTTGACATTTTTCAGAAAGTTACAACTTGCTGTTATTTGGAATTGTCAGTGTGTGAATTAGCCCAGAGCAGCTGTAAGTTTTGTCTGTTTTTCAATTCATAGGCTAGATTTTTGTGTTTTTATGGAGCAGTTATTTTCAGTCTGACCTGAGAAATGCCTAAAATTAATCAACATATAGCAGCTGAATACAGCAAAAAATACACTTGAAACCAGACGTGATTTCTCTTCTAGCTGAACCACGAGCGGAGCAGGGGTCCTACAAAAGGGGGGGGTCAGAGATTTGGAGTGGGCCCTTACATTCTTTTCATATGTTCATACACATGAATACACACACACACAGTTGAGTCACACACACAGTTGAGTCATATTCAACAGCTGGTTTCTCACATCATCCATTGTTACCCTGCATATTTCATTACTCTGCACGTGAGAGCTGAGCTGTAGCAATAACAGGCCAACTGGCATGTTAGAAGCTGTTCCTATGCCGTTTGTCCACAACAACCAAAGGCTACAACCACCACCATCACTGTTGCTCACAATGTTTAACTGGCATAAATGAATGTGTAGGAGGAAACAATCAACCACTTAGATCTTAAACCGCAGCAATCAAACAATAATGAACAGTCAAATCTAGCCAATAGTTGCAAGCAAAGCAGTAACACACTACCAGCAAACACAACAGCACCAACCCCATGTCAAACAGCTTTCAGCACCAACAGGCTCCCCTGGTGATCCCCGTGCAAACCTTTAGTCTGAGCTGCATGTTGGTCCGTAAAACAGTCCAGAACAACAGAAAACACAAAGAGCTGACATTTTGTTCACTTTTTTTTTTTTTTTTTTTTTTTTTTTCAGAAGTAGTGTTGGTAACTGTAGGCTAGGCCATACACCAAGGGAAAGCATTAGTTCAGTAAAAGAACTTATCGGTGAGCTAGGCTATATACAAAATCATCATCATATTGGAAAATCTCCCAACCATATTTTCTGACAGTCTGCAATGCAGACACATCAATATGTTTAAGTTTCAAGCGGCAAACTCCTGTTGGCCTTGGCGCTGCTGATTGGTATGGTTTTATAGATCCTGTACAGGCTAATCAGGTTTGGATGTACACTATATTGCCAAAAGTATTCGCTCATCTATCCAAATCATTGAATTCAGGTGTTCCAATCACTTCCATGGCCACAGGTGTATAAAATCAAGCACCTAGGCATGCAGACTACTTCTACAAACATTTGTGAAAGAATGGGTCGCTCTCAGGAGCTCAGTGAATTCCAGCATGGTGCTGTAATAGTAATGTAATAGGATGCCACCTGTGCAGTAAGTCCAGTTGTGAAACTTCCTCGCTACTAAATATTCCACAATCAACTGTTAGTGGTACTATAACAAAGTAGAAGTGATTGGGAACGACAGCAACTCAGCCACGGAGTGGTAGGCCACATAAAATCACAGAGCGGGGTCAGCGGATGCTGAGACGCATAGTGCGCAGAGGACGCCAACTTTCTGCAGAGTCAATAGCTTGAGACCTTTAAACTTCATGTGATCTTCAGATTAGCTCAAGAGCAGTGCGTAGAGAGCTTCATGGAATGGGTTTCCATGGCCGAGCAGCTGCATCCAAGCCTTACATCACCAAGCACAATGCAAAGCATCGGATGCAGCGGTGTAAAGCACACCGCCACTGGACTCTAGAGCAGTGGACACGTGTTCTCTGCAGTGACGAGTCACGCTTCTCCGTCTGGCAATCTGATGGACGAGTCTGGGTTTGGTGGTTGCCAAGAGAACGGTACTTGTCTGACTGCATTGTGCCAAGTGTAAAGTTTGGTGGAGGGGGGATTATGGTGTGGGGTTGTTTTTCGGACGTTGGGCTCGGCCCCTTAGTTCCAGTGAAAGGAACTCTTAATGCTTCAGCATACCAAGACATTTTGGACAATTTCATGCTCCCAACTTTGTGGGAACAGTTTGGAGATGGCCCTTCCTGTTCCAACATGACTGTGCACCAGTGCACAAAGCAAGGTCCATAAAGACATGGATAAGCGAGTTTGGTGTGGAAGAACTTGACTGGCCTGCACAGAGTCCTGACCTCAACCCGAGAGAACACCTTTGGGATGAATTAGAGCGGAGACTGCGAGCCAGGCCTTCTTGTCCAACATCAGTGTTTGACCTCACAAATGCACTTCTGGAAGAATGGTCAAAAATTCCCATAAACACACTCCTAAACCTTGTGGAAAGCCTTCCTAGAAGAGTTGAAGCTGTTATAGCTGCAAAGGATGGGCCCACATCATATTAAATCCTATGGTTTAAGAATGGGATGTCACTCATGTTCATATGTGTGTGAAGGCAGCCGAGCGAATACTTTTGGCAATATAGTGTATGTCACTGATAGGGTACTTGTGCTCTGTATATTATACTGATAATTCCCTGCACATGTACATATTTTAATTCAGCTTTGAAGTGAGTGAAAAAAAAAAAAAAAACCTCCAAGTGGGCCCCTATCACAGTGGGCCCAGGGTCAGAGGACCCCTCTGCCCCCCGCCTGCTCGTCTACAGAGCTGAACATGTGATGATGGCTGTAGCCTTTCCACTTTTCAGTGGCAGCCAAAAGCTAAACTACACAGCAAAAAAGGGTAAAAAGCAACACTATGTATGTGTTAATGCAAGTCCACAAACCTGTCAAAGTTAATTTACCACTTTTATTTCTATTTGACCCCCCCACCACCACCACCCCAGAAGCCATATCAGCTTGTAAATGAGTTCATTCTCCACTTAACTCCAAATAACTGCCGCTGAAAAAAATCAATAGTTATTCAGACTGGAGAATCAGCACGTCGGCGCTCACCGAGAAGTCGGCGTCCTCGGCTCTCAGATGTTCTGCGATGTAGGTCACCCCCTCCAGGGCGCGCACCACCGCGGGAGACAGAGCAGTGGCTGATGGGTGCTGGATCGGTCTGAGCTCCGGAGCAGAGCCGTCCCAGTTCAAGCTGAGCGTGGAGGGTCTCTGTGGGAGGAGGCTGTACCTGAACATTTGAGGGGACGGAGGAGGGAAGGAAACGGAGGTAGGAAACTTTGTCCGCCCTGCTCTGTTCACCCCTGACCTCACCAAGTCGCCGTCCACATCTGTGTCGGAGTAACCATGGAGATCGCAGTAGCTGAGCTCAACTCCCATGCCCAACGAGCCGAGCTGGTGGTAGCCGTGGCAACCAGCATCATCCTGGTAACCATGGAGATCGACGTCAGATTCTTGTGTGATCCAGGTGGTGGCGGTGGAGTGGGAGGTGCTGTGGGAGGGGCCTGGAGTCCGGACGGGGAGGAGCTTATCGATCAAGCCCCGCCTCCTGAGGGGACAAAGTGAGTTGGGAGAGGAGACAACGTCAGTGAGCAGAACAACCATGACAACTTTTTGAAAATGAGACCTGTAACTACATCTACTCTACTGGCAAAATGGTCAACCAATCACTGGAAGTCTGTGGGTAAAACTCTGTTACTTTATAGAAGAACAACTTTCTGCAGTGATGCTATCATGGTACACACCCCCTTTCAGCCAATCAGCATGAAAATTGGTCGGTTGACCTGTTGCCAACCTCCCCACTGAGTTTCATGGTATTACATGACAGTTTTGGAAACTTAAGTGCTAAGCCTTTTCCACTGCCATGCACCCCTGAAACATACTGGCCCAAAAAGTCAATCACTTCTTTGCTGGACCATGACTTTGAGTTATTCTGAATTTCTGATGACATTTTGACAGATGGACAGGGGTGATCATACAACCCTCTGCCAGAGGTTTCACCTCATTGGTGGAGATAACAATAGCTCTACCTGTCAAGTGCAAAATAAATGAGTCGTAGATTGCAGCCACTAAAAGCTTCCTAGTTCTCATCACAAAAAAATGAAGCTTTGAGAACAGTTAAATCCAAAATTGGAGTACCCATCAAAGTTATTTTAGTTTTTTTTCCAGGTAATTTTGATTATTGCTACATATTTGCTAGATAGCCTTGCTATTTCATCAAAATAACACAATGTTATTTTGTGTTAACAGGCAATATCAAAATAGTGAGGATATGTTCAAATGTATGAATATATTGCTTAATTTAACTGTTCACAAATTTGTCGCTGCAGACCCCTACACAAATGCAATCATGGTCTTTTGCATCAATCGGTCACAGTATAGCGAGACATGAACCACGCTGCTCGCAGTGTGTAAAGGCAGGAAGGAAGCTGATTTGAATTGAAAGGTCTGCTACATTCAGTTTTGTACCTTTGTGACTCAGGCCTTACGACAGCGATGTTCGGTCCTGGTGAGTGTGTGTGTGTGTGTGATAGGTTATGGAAGATGACGTCCTTTGCTGCGAGTTATTTTGGTGACTTACCACAGAAGATTTATCGGATTTATTGGGTCCAGCGACTGGAAACAGGAAGCATTCTCCAAACCACAAACCGGGCAGTAAAGAAGGCTGCATCTAAGAGGTAGAGTCTGCACAGTTCTGTGCTCTCAGGGTTTCAATTTGCACCTTAATTACAAAGCGCACCTCACATTCCATTGTAAATTAGAGCTATTATACCACACTATGGGGTCAAATTGCTGCTGTTGAGCAAAAAACACTTATCTACGAAAGGCTTTGTGTGATAAAGATATTTTTCCCCAGCAATGTTCATGCATTTTTTAAATAACACAAATGGATTTCTAACAGGTTTAAATGGCCTAAAGCCAGGCTCACACTATACGGCCATCAAACATCCAACATCTTTGTGCGACTCAAAGGAAACAAAATTCTTTCCTGCCGTTTCTTGTCATGGTGGCACTCTAATCAGTGTGGCACAGGCGCCCCACCAGTCCCATATTAAAAGATCATTCACTTGGATTTGTTTGTGATTGATGTGGATATCCCGTTGTCTCGTGAAATCAAACACCAAATACAATTTGCTGTTTGTTCTAAAACAGTGAAAAAGGATGCAGGCCGGAATGCTGACTCCGGAGGAGAAGCCGGGAATGTGGGCAGCATGGGCTGTCTGTTCTGCAGGGAGAGCTGGAGGTAAGTCATCAAGCCCAAATAACAAAGTGACTTTCCATTTGATGGTCATACTGCAGCTGTCATTGGGTGTTGCTGCTGATCATTCTCGAAACTTCTCTAAACCCTTGCTGAGAAAATCAAACACGTTTGGAAGTTGGACATGCCCCTCTGACCCACTGAAACTTCAAGGACAAGTTCTGGAACCTTCTGGAACCTAGAAAGACTAAGAAATCGTCCTTTAACTTTAAATGAGCTTTTCATTTAAAGCAGCCAGACGCCTCTCCGGGAAAAGGTCTGGCAGAAGAGGATCGGTTAAAAACTGACAAAAAAAGAAAGAAAAAAGCTTATTGCATTTGTCAGACCAATCCGAACTGTCAAAGGCAGGCGTAAACATCACGATGCCTTGCCAAACTTTTCTTGAGGGAAATGTCTCTGTGTTTGTGGGACGCTGCAGCTGGAGGCGACGGCTACTCTCCAAAGAAAACTTTGGTGAAATAAGTAGAGGATGTATGAAGCCAAGCAAGCCTGGCTTATTGCACACTTGCACAAGTTTGCCGTCGTTAGGACGCCGTTGCTAGCCTTTTATCCTCACAACAGCGTGTGTTGCTGGGCACCGGTTGAAGCGAAACAAAGAAAGTTGACAGAGCCAGTGGGAGGAAAGGGAGCATCTGTCCAACCAGCTGAAGTTAGCCTCTCCAGACTGTCTGCGATATGAGGATTTTGTCTCTGATCTCCAAAACCTGTCTGGGTCAGCTAGCTAAATCAGGCTTAAAGTCGTGGTGTGTAGTGTGTCCTCAACTTTAAGGGGCATGAAACACATTGAGCAAGGATGAATGGACTGCTACACAAGCATTCCTAACCTTAGGCTTCTTCGTCCTTACATAAAATATGTCGATCCCAAGTGGTTTTGTTTCACCAATAATTTCAGTATTTAGCTCTGAGATTGAATGTGATGATGAAAAAGAGAGATTTTTTTTCTTCTTAGATAGGAACTACTTTTCCCTCCACCCTCTCCCTGCATAAGTAAAAGTTCTCCCTTCATTTGTTGAAAGTTGCTGAACAATTAAATGTTTTAAAATTGCTGTTCTTAAACAGAAAGTCTCTTATTTATGTCTTATCTTATTTAATATTAATGCAAATGATTTGATGTTTGATGAACATACTTATTTTCAATATTTTCAACATTCCCACTGTTGAAAATGTAAAGAGTCCCTCCTTTTTATGTGTGCAAGAAGACTTTTAAAGCGGCAGAGGATTGATTTAAGCGAGGGCCCTTGGGACCCAACTTGACAAACCCATAGAATGAGCTTGTTATCAGTGTGTCGAGAACACATAGGTTCTAACATATCACAAATACCTTCCTAATCAACATACAGTATGTTGTGTATTGTGTCAGGTGGCACTTTAGCCATTTTTGTTACTTCAGTAACCAGAAGTACTTTGTTAAGGATAGGTGTGGGCATAAAAAACACACAACACAACAGCAGCCACAGGACGTCCCGTGTCCTGCAACAAAACCCACCTGAGGTCGGGCGGCGGCCGCTTCATGCAGAGCCATCGCGGCACCGAAGACAGGAAGATGGCGCGAACCCAGCGAGGCATGGTGTGGGTGGCCGACGAGCGGTGGTGCACGTTCAGCACGAAGACGGTGATGACGATGGACAGCGTGACGAAGATCATGGTGAAGAGGAGGTACTCGCCGATCAGCGGGATGACCAGCGACGTGGACGGGATGATCTCGGTGATCAGCAGCAGGAAGACGGTGAGCGACAGCAGCACGGAGATGCACAGCGTGATCTTCTCGCCGCAGTCGGACGGCAGGTAGAAGACCAGGACGGTCAGGCAGGAGATGAGCAGGCAGGGGATGATGAGGTTGATGGTGTAGAACAACGGGAGCCGGCGGATGATGAAGTAGTAGGTGATGTCGGGGTAAATCTCGTGGCAGCAGTCGTACTTCTTGGTGTTGTAGGTGCCCACAGCGTCAACAATCGCCCACTCCCCGCTCTCCCAGTAATCCTAAAGGCAAGATTGGATAATTTGTGTGATTGCATTTCAGTAATTGGATTGGATTAAGTTTAAGAAAAAACATTATAATTTAGTGTCGAAGAGTGGTGGAGCAAAGACGAGCAGAGGGTAAAGACGATGGAGGAAAGGTTAAAAGGACATAGGAAAGGAAGGCTGGAGGGGAAAATACATGAGAAAAGCTAAGAAGGGAAAAAAGGGCCGAGAGGACAATGAATTCCCAGGCCAACTGGGAAAAGATGGGAATTGAAAGTAAATTATAAGGTTGTCCCCTTCTTCAGGGTCACAGTAAATGTGCAAGGACATTAAAAAAAAAAACTTGTAGTAGAGCTTCTCAGTGGCCAAAAGAAGAAAACTTTGCGATTATGGGCAAGTGTGGAATATAAAATTGAGTGAATCCTTTTGCAAATATGCAAAATAGGTTTCATCAGCCTAACCGATGTTCCACAACTTTCATTCGACAATCACAACAAGGCCATATCCAAAAATGTCAGCACTTTGGGCCTGAAAAATATCTTTAGGATCAGAAATTTCTTCCCTTTTGCTGATCCATGCGTTTTTGGATACTCCAAAATTCATGACTCCAGTGCAACGCCACCCTGAAAAATATACAACTAGTTCAAAAGTTGGTAACCAAAGTAGTCATGCAAACCTGAAAACATACACTCAACACTGGCTCCCTATTAGTGTAAATGTCTGAACCTTCAAATGTAAAGAGGAAGCACGCACTGACAGCCTACCCCAGATTCATTTATCTGATTCTAACAGTAGATAAAAGGAGGTAAATTACAAGAGAAATGGAGATGCAAATGTAACTAATTGGGATATAATCAGGATCAAAAGAGAAAAGGAGAACACAGGAGAAGAGGGATTGAGTGGCGAGGTACAGTGTGGCGAATATAAAAGCGACGGCAGGAGGATTTGAGAGGAGAAAAGGAGACATGAGGACAGATGAGAGTTGGATAGAGGAGAGGATGAAGAGTAGGAGGACAGGTTTGTTTTTGCTGCCTCAGCTGTGAAAAAGATTGTATGACTTATCCCGGCTATAACTGGAGGAGATTATCTGAGTGTGAGCCCACGCGAGGGAGAGAGAGAGAGGGAGAGAGAGAGAGAGAGAGAAACATTTTGAGCTTGATGTTTTGGGTGTGGTGTTTGTAGAGTATTATGGTGAGATGCTGTAGGTGAAAATGTTGGGCTGGACTGGTCAACTTTGAAATATTTTAATATTTTGTTTCAATGGCTACCACACTTTAGTAAAACTAAAAAAAAAAAAAAAAAAACACAACCTAATTATTATTTCCCCCATTATATTATTTCCCCATTTTTCATGTACTATAAATTTGATGTACTGTTAAGATGTACTGGTATGAGTAGTTAAAACTACTCATCCCAGCTGACGGTGATCTAGTTACACCAGTTAGTTAATCTGTTGACCCTCCAGCATCATGAATGTCATGGTCATGAATGAAAAAAAGAAGCCATGATGATTTACATATTCTGTATTTTTAGGACAGTTTCAGGTATGACATACAGGTTTGCAAGTTCACTTATTATTTGAACTATGAATTTTGTGTGTTGCTGTTTTTGTCATCTTCAAGAGCACACCAAGATTTATTGCTGTCAAATCTGTTGTTGAAATGGTGAAACAAGGACCTTTGGATGAGACTACTTCTTCCTCCAGAGCAGCTCTGCCTCAGTACCCATCTATGCCCACCTTCAGATCTACAGTGTTGTCGATGGGCTCCAGGTCTATCTTGGCGCGGTCGTAGGTCCAGGAGCCGAACTTCATCTTGCAGCTCTGCTGGTCGAAGGGGAAGAAGGTGACGTCGATGGAGCAGGAGGACTTGTAGATGGCCGGGGGGACCCAGCGAACACGACCGGTGTGGAACAGCTGGGCCTTGGTCATGTGGGTGACGGCGAATTCTCCGTCTGCACTGGAGAGAGATAATGTGGAGGCAGCATGGAGGGATGAAGTGAGGGAGAGGAGAGGGAACAGAGATGAGGGAAGTGAGAGGAAGGCCGGATGTATAAGATGATCGTGCAGAAGAACGAGGAGGATAAAAGTAACAGAGGATAAAAAGAGTGATAAAAGTTGGGGGGAAAAGGAAGTGGAGAAGCAGGATGCAAAGATGGGGGAGGCAAAAGGCAGGAAAGGCAAAGGAAGAGGACGAGATAGAGGGAAACAGTTGAACAAGTATCTGGAGAAAAGGTTCCTCTGGCTAGCTTTAACACAACCCCAGCATATGAACACAAGACTCCCTCCAAAAATGTTTTCGAAAAGCTGAAAAGTTTTCATCTCATTACTCTGCAGACTCGCAAGGTAAATCAATAAACCCCAAGCCATGCTCATTTACACTGGCGACGGTTAATAATTGATAACGGATACTGAATGTTAACGACGGAGACGCTGTTTTCATGATGCAAGTGTATTTCAACGCTCCGGCTCGACATCCAGACGAATCTCAGAATTAATTCTTCATTGGTCCCTGCGGGGGGAAATTAGGGTTTTGACTAAGCTGATGCAAGAGGGCTTTACTCTTACATCTGAGACAGAATCAGGCTCTTTTTCCACTTATATTATGTGCATGGATCACCATTTTGGTGCTGAAAATATGCACCGCGGCTGCTTTTTGCCGTGTCATCGAGCCGTTTGTCTGGGCGTGATGGAGCGATCGCCGGCTGACCTTGCTGCTCACGCACTCCTCAGCGCATGAGGACGCTGTTATGGATTGAGAACGTAATTGATCGCTACAGATAATTTCCAGCTCAGCCTACAGAAATTAGAAATCATTTCTCTGTATATATATGTGTGTGTGTGTGTGTGTGTCTGAGTTTAGGTGTGTATGCACTCATATCTTGCTGTCGTCAGGTAAAACCTTTATATCTCCTACATGTCCAATATTCAGGGATTATCCATGGGTCTGAAGGGCCATTATTCTGAAACCCCAATAGTCCAAAAAAAAAAAAAAAAAAGTCTCATTTGACCAAAAGTCTATTAGTACAACAGCCCATCATCCTAAAAAGTAACCGCCATTATTCCAAAACATCAACAGCATGAAAAATGTCCACTGTGTTGTAACCAGGTTAAAAAGACAATTCATTGTAATAACATTAATATTCAAGACAAAGTTAATTAAGGTTAAATACATATAATAAATATATATATATATATATATATATATTATATATAGATATATTATATATATATATATATATCATATATTATTACATTAAAATGGTTTAAAAAAGCTCTTTCATTAAGATTAACAGATGTCACAGCATGAATACAGTAAAAAAAAAAAAAAGTACAAATTCATTGCTATAAATATTTTTGTTTTATTTGAAAGTTAATTCAAGTAGAGGGAGTGGTGTGTGTGTGTGTATGAAGTTATTCATTGGATTAGGGAGTTTGGGGAGATGAAAAAAGATAACAGGAAGTGGATTGATGTGATGTGTGGTGGCTTGTCTACCACCACCGGCCTCCTGGTTTTCTGACTGCCATCGCCTCACGGGCCCCTGCCAAGGTTTAGACGCCGCTGCGCCATCTCACCCTCACCAGAGACACAATTTAAGTTGGAGATCGGACCTGAACCTCTCAACAAGGTACCTCATTTTATTTTTTGCTCTTTTGAGTGAAGTGGCCATCCTGTTTTAGGCCTCCACGCTCCCAAACTCAGCATCAGGCCTGCAATCAGCTGTTGCATTCAGTTTGCTGGCTTGTGTGTGAGTGTGTGTGTGTGTGTGTGCATGCGTGTTTGCTGAGTGTGGGCGCACTTGATTTAAGTTTGTTGTGCATATAATTCTGAAGTCTGAATTTGGTCATTTAGCTGATAGATTGTTACAGTGATTTGATATTTTGATATTGTAAAGAAAGGAAACTAAGCTCTGATTTTGTAAATTTGATACATTTTTCTCAGTAAACAAGTTCATTTTTTCATTATTCCTAAAACTAATTACAACGTGAAGCTTGGTTATTTATTTGCCAAAGGTTTTAAAAGTATATAGTTTTGATTTTGCAACACTTTAAAGGGGAAGTACACTTATTTTATTGACATAACCAACTTAGTTACTTAAAAGTTAATTTGGAAGAAAAATAGCAATAGTAACAGTTCATTAAATGTGGTAAAGTTAATTAGCAGCTAAAAACGGGACTCAAGACACTAACATTTAAAGAGGTAAAATTGACATTGATTAACTTAATCGGATTTTCAGTTTTGTACATACGTTGATCAAGTTAAAGAACTCAGGGCCTTACTCTTATTATTTAAGGGATAAGTGGGCTACGATGTAAATGTGGTCAGGTTTAGGCAGGGGGTTCACAGGTTAAGGTCAGGGGAAACAGCGGTGGCTGCATTTTTTTTGGCAGGGATGCAAAACTCAGCATAACACCGGAAATCACTGAACTCCAACAACTCCAGAGTGTGTACTTTCAGAGCAATGGCCGTTTACTTTCAGGATTGCACACAAATGGGCTTGGGGTCCAATGGGACGTTTTTCGGACAATTGAGGTTTTGGAATAATTGGCCATCTGACCAATGGCATGACACTGGATTTTCAGGAAGATAAAGTGCTTCCTTTTTAGCTTGAGTGCTATCTATTGTTTATTTTATTCAGTGGGGGGTGTGAAGGGATTTCATAAACAAAGGGTTGCTGAAGTTTCTAAACCTACAGAGGAGCATGTAATCCTTCAATTTTAGACATGAGCATCACTAAAACGGGAGTTCAAAGTTTTTCACCAAACAACATGTCCAAGTATGTGTGTGTGAATGAAGCATTGAGGAGTGTGTGCACGTCACTTTAGTCAATAATGAAGAATACAATACTTATATAATTATTTATTCTCAGATTTTGAAACTGTGTGATGGAGAACTATCTGGTTTCAGGCACCGTGGAACTCTCTCAGCGTATAAACATCCATGTAAAACTTTAGCCTGAAGTAAGAAAAATGCCTAAATAAGCACTTGGTTGGTATTTCGATGACTACAGCAATTTCTACAAGAGTGTAGCTGTGTGTGTGTGTGTGTGTGTGGTGTGTGCATGTGCCACTTACTTGTTGTACAGCACGATGTCGGGCACCCAGATGAGCTCAGAGGGAACTCTGATGGACTTGACGTTGTCAAAGTCAGACGGGCGCCACTGCAGCTTATAATCTGTCCATTCCTGTCAACACACACACATCATTTCAAAGATTTTTATTCCCTATGCTGCTTCAATTGGTGGTGATGGGAAGATTTGATCGATTTAACTGTCTGCACAGATTTTAGGTCATGCATGGTGTTTTTTTTTTACTCAACCATAATACAACTGTTTAAGTGTTGGAGCACGTTTGCAGCTTCTCAACAGGTCTGAGAGTGGGAGGGGAGGCTCAAGGAGAATCAATTTGTGTTAGAGAAGGAGCTGAAGGGCATGAGAGTCGAGTCTCAGTCCTCGCTTGTTTGTTTAGGAGGAGCAGAGCCTGCAAACTCGAAGTTGATGAAAGTTCTGGCACTTTTCCTGCTGTTTGGCTGTGTTTAATCAGACCGCCTCGCTACCCGCAAAGCTCTTGTCCTTGATGTCCTTCTGGTCTGACCAAGTCCGGCTGCTGCAGTTGACCCAATGTCCCGACTCACAGCTCTGTGTGTGTGTGTGTGTGTGTGTGTGTGTGTGTGTGTGTGTGTGTGTGTGTGTGCGCGTGTGTGGTGTTGAGACTGCAGTTAGACCAATACACTGGCCCAATATTGGACTTCTATTATTACTCAGCAGTATCAGGTGCTGCAGTCTGCAAAGCCTGCAAAGAAAGTTTCCAAGTTCCAAGTTGGAAATTTCATCTGGAACGCCCCCTGAAGTCGAATTTCCCACTTGGAAAGCTGGAAGAACCTAAACAACCTTAACCTCAAAATCCAAGATGGCTGCTCCGTGCATCAACAGTAGTGAAAGCTGTAGTGATACACTGTTTATCAGCACTTCTGTCATATGCATGCCTCATCAAATATGTGGCACTCACAGTGCTGTCCAGCTTCTATCAGGGAAATCCTAGTTAACCCCCTTAAACTCTGATTTTCCTTAAAATCCCCCTTTAGTAGCACCAAAGTTTTTTTTTTTTTTTTTTTTTTTTTTTTCCCATATTGTATGAGTGTCACATTCATATTTGTATCTGCTTCACTGAAGCTCCATCACACTTGAGTGAAATATTCAAAGCCAAGATGCCATTGTTTTATGGCTGTTGTATCAAATACAAGACAATCTTGTGCGTCATTTTAGACATTTTCCTGGAATTCAGCGGGACATATTTAGGATGTTTGGAAACCATGGGATCTGCAGCTTTGAACAGAGCCCAGCCACGCAGCATACGTTTGCAGTGACGAACCCACCGATGGGAGCGGCAGGGTTCACACTGAGCTCTGGTCCCAGATGGTAGTGGGATTTTTAGCTCAGTGGAAAAGGGGAGAGTTAAGACTTTAGTTTTATGGAAAAGTGGTATTTTTAAGGCACCTGTTTGGCATTTTGTTTTTGCATTGTCACCTGCTCAGGCCAAACCAAAGACGCACGGTGCAGGTTTGAGTCATGTGCTCTGCTGTTTGTACAGTTTTACTAATCAACATGCACATAACAGATCCACGTCAACAGCTCACCAGCGCCCCATACACACGCAGAGAAACATAACACATAGTGCAGGAATGTCAAACTGGTGCCATGGAGGGCCAAGAGGCTGCAGGTTTGCATTCCAACCAAAACTCTGCCAGGCGATTTCACTGATTAGTCCCTTCTCTCTGCTTGAAGGTGAGGTTTTTTTGTTTAATATTAAGGATCCCCATTAGCTGGTACCATAGTAACCAACTAGTCTCCCTGGGGTCCACAAAGAACAACAACAAAAAATACAAAACAGTCAATCACATCATCTACAATACATCATACATTTACAAATACAATTCTAATATACCTGATGTTAAAACAGTTAAAACAAACATTTAATAATTTTCATAAATCTAAAAATTCATTTTCTCTGAACACAAAACCAATTCGACATACAGTCAGGTCAACATTATAATCTAAGGTGAGATTTAAGTTTCTTTCTAAATACCTGTTTACTTTCAGTACAACAGAGATAGTGAGGCAGACTATTCCACAGAGTTATTGCTCTACAGATAAAAGATCGAGATAAGGCATTTGTTTTTGGGTGGGGCACCTGCAGCTCATCAGTGAAATCAGTGAAATCACCTGGTGCAGTTCTTGGTTGGTATGAAAACCTGCAGCCTCTTGGCCCTCCATGGCACATGGTTTGACACATGTGACACAGTGTAACCCAACAGCACAACAGATGTGTGTTACCTGTTTCAGCCACACGTTGGTTGTCATCATCTGATTTTTCTCATCCTGTTTGGGAGGCAAAAATAATTGACAATAATCACTGTGCAGCGTGTGTCTGTATGCACCCCTGTGTGTTACGTATGAGTGTGTGTGTGTGTGTGTATATTGGCTGCAGACCAAGATAGAAGAGCAGCTAAGGGAAATAAAACTTGGTGCTAACCCAATTAACCCTAATTACAGCCTCAGACCTACTGAGCAAATTGTGTTTGCAAAGGATGTGCGACAATTAAAAACATCCCAAGAATATCAACAAGGAAATAAGATTTGAGAGAGAGAAGGAGCGCGAGAAAAATGCAAGAAAGAGTACAGTGCTTCTGCAAACTGAAGGTGTGCGGTTCAATTTGTTATCTATGAATATACAGTATGTGAGTGTGTGTGTGTGTGTATATGTGTGTGTGTGTTCTCACCACATCTATCAGCTGTGCAATGGAGAGGCCGAACCTGACGATGACGACGTCGGTGATGTTGCGTGCCGGGCGCGACCACTTGTTGTAGCCGCCAAACAGAGTCTTGAAGAGCTCGTCCTCAGCGTGGGCACGAGTCCAGTCGTCACCCACCACTGAAAGAGAGGGAGAGAGAGAGAGACAGAGAGAGAGAGAGGGAGAGAGAGATGAAACAGTTTATGTTTCACTGTCTGTTAAAAGTTTCTCCACACAACACACAAACATCAGTACTTTTGTAGGTGTACTATCCCTTCGTGAGGCAGCCGGATTCACAAAATCACACAAAAATTCATCTTTCCCGGCTTCACTTGTGGCTGAACGGCAGTGGTTCAGACCAATCAGTGTTCTACTAGCAGCTACGGGCGTGGTTTATGTGTGACGACAGCCAGAAGCACCCACAATGGCGGCTCCTGAAGAGGTTAGTGGGGTGCTGCTATGGCATCAGTCATAAAAGAACTGAATGTCCACATTTTCCTTGAAAAGTACAGATTCTATATACATATGTTTATAGAGATTACCATTTGAGTCATTAGAACTTCACTGCTCAGAAATCCTGTAAGGTATATACGCAAGTGTCTCTTTTGAGCAAATGGAGTATTTACAGTGGTTCATTTTGCAGGATGTGACACTTTCCTCTGTTATAGCACCACTTACGGGTGTATTATTTCACAAAAGTCTTGCCGATGCAGCTTTAGACATTAATATAGATGTTCAATTATTAAGCAGGACTTCAAAAAATGCACAAATCCACACACAAACAGAATAAACAAGCATGTAAATCGGGTTGGGGGGTGTTTGTTTGTCGGGGAGGTTTGTTCAGATTCTTATCAGGGCTTAGTGTTGCCACTTCTCAACTCCTGGGAAACTCTTATTGCTTTAGTGTGTTTTGTGCAGCGTGAGAGTGTGTCGTTATGTTAGTGTGTTTGTGCTGGCGTGTGTGAGCGCGCCGTCTCATGCACAACACCGAGAGCAGCTTCCTGGGCAGATAAAGATTAAAATTTCACGGTTTACATTTCATATCAACACAAATTATCAGCCTGGTTTCACAGAATTTCATGAAATGGTGAGCACAGTATCTTCAAAAGCATATGCCACGCTCCATGTATCAAATGTATCAGAAAGTTATTACCTAAGGTTTATCAATTACCTCCGTGTCTACATGTTTGTCTAAGACCTGCATACTAACTGCAACTCTTGATTTTAATTTTACTGCACAGCAAATCATCAAGGTTAATTTTACTGTGAGAGAGCATGAATCAACACGGTGCCAGTGATTCTATGAGTCACCTCCCATCAGAGTTAAATTAATATTATTAGGCACTTCTGAACAGACAAATCAGCTCTGCGAGTGAAACAACTTACCAATAAACACTTGCCAAATGAAAATAATTACCACAGAAAAGTCAGAACTTCCTGGAAACTAGTGCGAAAACAATTAGTCGATCAAGCAATCAGTCAATCAACAGAAAATGAATTGATTATTTTTGTAATCAGTCATTACATCTTTGGTTTTCTGGCTGCTGGACAGACCAATTTGAAGACATCACTCTGTGCATTTGTCTTTATGTTTGACACTTTGTGGACTGAATGATTAATCGATTAATCAGCAGCAAAAATAATTATTGGTTGCAGCCCCACTGGAAACTTGTCTTTGTCAGAGAAGCAGGAACTTTCATTTTCTGCTGATTCGATGTTAAACAAACAGTGACGATGCGGTCAGGGTCACATATGGGAAAACATCTCGTCGCTCTGTTCGCCCGCTGCAAACCCAGTAATCTCTCTCTCTCACACAGCACACAGCATTGAATTACGGCGTTCTGGCAAGCAATCTGGCATCGCCGGCAAGCAATTTAGGATTAACCAGTGCAAGACAGCGTGCCAAGAGCAAAAACTGAGCAAAGGAGTCTAATGCCAGTTTTTATGATTATATTGGCTATTTATAACCGACAGATGATGTATCAGACGGCCCTTTGCCAGTTAAGGAGAAAGAGATAACAAGTAATGGGTTTACATTATAGACTTTCATCCATTCAGCAGGTAAGGGTTCAATTTTTTGCTCAAGGACACTTCACACTGGCCTGCCCACAGTAATATCACACTAAATGCATTACAAGAAATTCGTGACTGTAAACCATTACATAATAAAAATATAAAATTAAAAAAACATGAGACTTTAGTCACATTATAGTTAGACAATAGTGTAACTCTTTAGCCACTTTGTTCAGAAATGAAATTGAATAAGTTGTAGGGCTGCAGCTGACAATTAATTTCAGTGTCAGTCAGTCTGAGAATTATTTTTTGGATGAAGTGATTAATCCTTTTGTCCATCAAATGTGAAAAATAATAAGAAATGCCCGTCACAAGTTACCAGAGCACAACTGAGGTCTTCAAATCCTTCTTTAAACGAAAAGAAAAGGTTTAACTTTACTTCATAAATGACTAAAACAATTGCTCAATTATCAAAGTTATAATTAATCAGGTCCCTTGTGGATGGACTAATCGATTAATCAACTATTCGTTTTCAACATTAAAAGTGACAGCAGGATGAATGAACCCTAAAATAGCTAGAAGACATCAACCTGAGCTGCTGGCTGTTTTAAAGGTGCCATCATTTGTTTGAAAGCTGTGAACTCTAAAACACCTGTTTATCAGCCTAAAAAACAAATTAGGGCTGCAGGAGGGAGCAGCGTCTCCTGGTAAATATGAGCAGTGTGTGGTTTACTGACGTAACCCTGCAGGATTTCTGGGTAATGACGTCCAGAGCTGTCAAACACTCTGCTCTTGCTGCCATGTGGTGCCGCAAAAGTGTGAGGTTATGCAACGCAGATTGAATCTCTTGCTATAAATTTTGTAAGTGTAATGAGTCACAATGGATATCCCAGCATCAGGGCCGCTGATCTGTCTCTGACCTCTGACCTCCACCAGAGCAGAGCAGAATTTTTTCTTTGCAAAATCAATAAAATACTGAAATCATATTGAATCATCACCTATTCACCTGCATGAGGTGAATATTGAAATTTTAAGGGCAGGTATCATGAAACATCACCATTTAATTATTACTGAGCGGATGAACAGTTGTACTTGACAATGATGCCCACCATATGAAGAGTAACACCAGATATGACACCAGATATGTAATTATGATACAAATTTAATCGTCATTTTTGTAAGGTGCCTGCAGTCTGGCTAGTTGAGTGACAAAATAACACTTTTATCGATTTAAAGATGATGAATGATAATGTTCAGGGAATGTTTTCCCCAAAAGCCAGACATGCAGCATGGTGGAGCTGGATCGAAATGAACAAATCCACCTTGATATGAACAGAAATATATCAACAAAAATTCTCCGTCTTACTTACCCATTAACAACTTGGCAACATCTATGGTGCGTTACATAGCTTGTTATTGTGTATTTGGAAATATAAGGGCACGTGCTGTTGGTGCACAATAAACATTTCTTTTAATGAGTAACTTCATACCCCTAAGGTAAAGAACCAACAATATAATATAGCAACCTTATAATATATTTCACAACGATGCCATAGAGACATGACAGGAATATTAGCACAGTAATAGTAGTAATAATAATAATAGACATAACAAATATCATAAAGTATAATAAGATCACTATAAAGCCAATTTTGAGTTGCAGACACACTTTGATGGCCAATACAAATATTTTTGGATTAAAATAAGAATATTAAAGTGTTTATAAGCGATATAATTCCATATTAAGTCCAATAAGAACACCATAGAGTTACTGAGGAGTAGCATCATAGTTTAAGAAATAAAAATATGGATTTTTTTTTTTTTTTTTTTTTTTTTTTTCGATCAAATATACACATTTCTCATGAATAAATTTCAACAAGAGGAGCTGCTATGGGAGATTTGAACGTCTCTCTCACCGGAGTTGATTAAGATCCAGCAACAGAGCGCGGTCGTGGCGGAGTGCGGTGCGAAATCAATTTTCCTTTCCATTTCCGATCACTGGTGTAACTGAAGCAGAGCGAGCGTGGCTGGGGGAGAGTGTCGGGATGCTTCTCCGGCTTTTCTCCCCGCTCCGCTCCGTGCGCCGCAAAACCACCACGTGGATCACATGTTGGTCCAGCCACAGCCCCCACTGCCTCCTCACTACCGAAAAATCACTACTAGGCTCCTGTCACACTCCCACAGAGGTGTGCGTGCGTGCGTGCGTGCGTGCGTGCGTGTGTGTGTGTTTGTGTGCCTCAATCTATAGTGACCTTATGGATTTCCATCTCCAGGATTCGCACTATAATTATTTATAATCGTACTTTAGTGCATTTAATATCCTATAATATAGTTGTCATATTCCTACACTGACTTACTGTGTGCTTGTAGTATATATAATAGTGAGTGACGTTATAAGCCATGTGGGCTATTTATCATCTCTTTTAATAACTGTGTAATATTGCCGTAATGGGTTAGATTTTCTGGGAAATGTGTAGGCTATAGTATTCCTCTGCAGTCTCCTTGGAGGATTACTTTGATTATTTTTTAGGATCTGTGGGAGACAATTAAAGCTCAATCTGCAGAATAAACATCTTTTCAAAGCGCTGGGATTTACAAAGAAGATGACAGATCAAAATAATCCCCTATGCTTTGCAGGCTGGATAATCTTGAAGCTTACAGCTGATAATATACGAGCCTGTGGATAAAGTGATCACTTGTCAAAATATAATACAGGCTGAAGATGTAGGCTAATAAATACTGTTAATGGGATATATTGAATGGGATACATTATATATATATTACATATAGGATATACTGAATGTTGCAATATCACAATGGAGGACATTATTAAATTAAAGGATAATTATGTTGTTGTTGTTGTTGTTTTCAGCCTAGGCACTGTTTTTTTCAACTTGAAGTTTACTTGGAGCCTAGTATCACTGTTTACAGTCTCAAAAGGCTTTACATGCCCACAAGTTTACAACAAACAGGATGACTGACTTTTTCCTCATAGTGGGCAAGAAAAAAACTCCACAAAAAAATGCAGCTGGATTTGGAAGAAGAAATCTTGAGAAGGACCACAGAAAGAGGAGAGCCCATTCCTTGCCAGACAGTTGTGCAATAGGCATCAACCCAGTGAGCAAATTACAAAGATTTAGTCAAATGCAAGAAAACACAGAAGTAGACGCTATGGCAACAGAGGCAGCAGGAGGCCTCGGCTGAGGCAGCAGACAGACACATGACGAAGACCAGCCGCAGCAGCCAGCTGCAGAGTTTTGAGAGATGAGGCAGCTGTCGAAGTTTAGGGTAAGATCACTAAAAAGATGCTTTTGCGGGACCAGTGCTTTTTAGGGGACCAGTGAGTGCGTTAAGCATCAGGAAATTTAAGGACATCCAAATTCTAATTTCACACAGACACGCTTCAAGTGTTAGCCAATGCAGACCCGGTCGTTGTGCTTGATGGGGATGAAAATCTGAGTATCGTCAGCGTAACAGAGGAAGCTAATATTATAGCTGTGAATGATATCACCCAGAGGGAGCATGTAGATGGAGAATAGGAGGGGGAAAACCACCTTTTTGGATCCAAATGACTGATAGAGAACTTCTTTGGAATTGGTCCATTATTGAGCAAGAATGTTTCAGCCAGCATGCCATGAAACAGGCTGCAGTGTATTCAAACGGGGCAAATTTACCTGTCAAATTACATCTACTAAAAGTGCTTGTTTGTGCCACTGGCAGGTTCAGATTGTTATTATAAGTATCTGACAACATTTTGGAAAGGATTCCTACAGAAGTCTAGCTCAAGGAGAGGAGTTGTTCTAAAATCTCGCAATAGGTGATTGTAGTAAAACAACGATGGAAATGGTGGGAATGGATCCAAACACTCCTGTCCATACACTGCATCTTGTAAACCATTGGATCCATTGTTTTAAGACTTTAAGACTAATTTCTTGTATTTCTGCTTTGTTTGATAGTGACAGTAGAGAGAGGCACGGAAGGTAGGAGAGAGAGGGGATGCCATGCAGCAAAGGGTCTGGACAGGACTTAGCCTTGATATGTGGTACGCACTCTACTAGTGTCTTGCCATTTTGACCAGGATGACAACTGCCAGCCAAAGAGTGTGAACACACTTACCAAATATGACAATCTGCTAATAAAATTTAGTTGTAGGGTTCAAATTTCAGGGCAATCCACCCTACAGACTGTGTGACAGAAGTAGTGATGACACATTCCTTTGGAAGTTCATTCCCAGAGACGCATAAGTGCACTCAGCAATCCATCCATTACATTTAGCAATATGTTGTGTGTACGTCAGATGTGTAGATAGGGTTCATATAGGGCTAAGTTTTTAAAGTCAATAAAAGTGGCAGGGTTCATCCTCTTGGGTGCATGAACGGGCTCTGCAAATTTCTAGGTAATCACCCACATAACATTCCAGGATCTGTTGTGTTGAATTGAAGCATGGAACAGATATCCTCACCAGATGGGAAACACTACTGACAATCAGTCCCTCTAGGATAACTGGGTTTTTATGTGATTGCTGATACCAGGTGCATTTTAGTTTTGTGCCACTATTTTTTTTTTTTTCTGGAAAGCTGTACAGGGAATGGAGTTGCCTTTGTTCATTTACAGGCAACAGCATTGATGAAAACTGTGGATCAAAAATGTGGCATGAAAGAAGATGACACAATTTGTGGAAGAATTAACCAGAAAAACACTAACCTCAGTCCATATTGGAGATCCATCTGAGCAGAATCTGATCTTGTATATCAATTTTTTATATTCTTTAGCAATAGGATGAGTGCAATTTATTAGAAGGGAGGTGAGAGAATGCTTTTCAGAGATGACTTTCACATTCAATGGAGGGTTTGTTCTGATTGCAAGAAAAAAGGTGCAACAGGCTGTCAAAACAAAACGGTCTGCAAAAGATGGTGATTGGTTTATAACACAACAGTCATGTTGCATTTAACTTACCAAACCAGTCGGACTCAGCTATCAGATGTTCAGACTTGTTTACTCTGTAGAAATGTGTTCATATGCCTGTCACGAGCCTTTTAACCAGTTGAGAGTTGAGCAAATTAACTTGATTTCTTTCAACAACATGGGGAAACGGCAACAAGTAAAAATCAGCAAGAAGAATGAAACGGAACAATAAAATGACCCCAAAAATTACCCAAACTAGCAAAATATTACTGGAAAATTACAAGGACACCATTTATAATCACTGTAAACATACAGTATATTTGCAGTATATTTATCTATATGCAGTATATATACAGTATATTTCTAATTAAATTAGATAAAGATAAATTTATGATAAAAAAAATTCCAAAAAAAAAAAAAGAAAAGAAAAACTAAAACATGAAAAACGGGTTTGTATATACACACAGTACAGTTGGCACAATGACTACAGAGCTTACTCCACCCCCTGGATCTTGTGTTGTTTTTTCAGTCCGGTTAGAGGGCACTACCTGTTGGACATAGAGCTAGTCTTCCTCTTCCTCCTTCCTCCCTGGTGAGGGAGAGCTGCTGAAAAAAGTGTTTTTTTTTTGTTTTTTTTTCCAGGAAGGTGCTTATTTTTGCTGTAATGACAGTCGATAAGGTCAGTGTACTGCCAGTTAAGTGTGTATCTTTCTCAGAAGGAGAGGCTATTCTCTCCTATAGATTTCAGAGGCTATGAAGCTCATAGCAGGTCATAAAGTACCAGAAGAAGAGGTGGGTGTAGTCTGTATATCTATGACTATAGCCCCACTACACCACTGCCTTTCAACGACATGAATGAAACCACCAGTTTTTTCCCCTCAGTAAATTAAATATTCATTCCTTTTAGTAACTCTTTTTTGTAATAACAACTCATCCACAAGTCATTTACAATAAACAACCGCAAGCACTGCAAGAAAACAAGCCTGGATATGTGGACCCAACTTCAAAGGGGAACTACAGATTTGATTTTTTTCTTTCAGGGGGAAACACAGGAAACACTTCCACATTTTTAAATGGTACACACATCGCTAGTGTGGAATATTAATTTTGAATATATGGTTTCTCCCCATTTCCCCCGTGCTTCAACAGGTTAATGACCAGTTGCTACAAGCTGGTGGGTGTGCAGCGCTGTCCATGGTGCTGAAATGGTCATATTACATAAAACATTTAACAGAAAGAAGTTGAAATAAACTACATAAAATTATGCTGCTGGGCTACCCGAACACAAACACTTGCAGTAGCATTATGATCAGTTTTAAACAATACCATACTAATATCAGAGCACATTATACTCCTAATATTATCATAGGAATATTATAGCAATACTACAGGAGATAAACAGCATTAAAGTATGAGAAGGCCACTAAAATGCTCTTCAAACTATAATGACCTATGGGAATAACTGGATATTATGATCTAATATTACAGTAATAGGAATATTAGAATGATTTTTCATTAAAGTAGGGCAAGGTGACGGCTGATTATTAGTTCAACCTTTATCCACATCTCACTTTTAGTGCTGCGGTGCCTCGTGGTTTCCTGTAGGGTCTTATCTATATGAGCAAAGGAGGAATCAGTGGGATCCGGGGACCTGCAGGGGTCCTTGAGGGGCTTCCGGGCGATGCGCAGGAAAATGAGGAATAGTTTAATTTCACCACTTTACATTTATGCAGCTAAAGAATGCATAAGGATGACTGTTGTGTAACTGAGCAGCAAAATGGCAAAATCTTTAAAATTATTTCAGTCGGTTCTTTACATGAGAGAATTTGGGAAGAGCTGGAATAGATGAGACAGGTGGAATGCACAGTGAACTCTGTGTCTCTCTCTCTCTACACACACACACACACACACACACACTGTCATCCCATGGTCCACCATCTATTGAAGTCCGTCAGGCTTCAATGTTAATATTCACTTCACGGGGGAAGTTCAAAACGCAAGTGGATTTGATGCCATATAGTTTCCCCTTTCTGTCTGTCCCTCTCTCTCTTCCTGAGTAAGATCACAGTAAGATTGCAACAGGCAGCAAAGGCCAGACACACACACACACACACTCACAAATGCACACTCATCCAAGGTCAACAGTCTCTTGAAGTCTGTCAGAAACTCTTACAAGACTTTGGATCCCTGCACTCTCTATCTACTTGATACCAAGTAGTATCTTGGATTTGCATACAGATTTAAAGTCAGACATACTGAAGGAAGTGTTGCAATCAGCAGATTAAAGAGCTGAATTTAATGTCAAGTGTGTCTGTCTGCTGCACTCCGACCATCTCAGTCAGACTACGTGCTAAGTGCACATAATTGTCTCTGGGTAAAGAGAAAATTGGCTATTTTTTTTTTTTTTTTTTTTAAGTTAGAACCTTTATATTAACAAACATGAAAATCTGAATACTGCACCAAATGAGAGACTGAACGCTGAAAGTGCATTTGTGTGAGTGACATATTTTGTTTGTTCTAATTTCTCACTGCGAGCACCTTCAAGTTAATTCCAAGAGCAGGATCAGTCCAGTTTGAGTCCAGACCAGGTTCAAAGAGGGTCAAACTGAGTCCTATCTAAGACCAAAATAGGAAATACACAGCGTCCATTTCTTTAAAAAAAAAAAAAAAAATTAAAACAATGAAGTAGGCTATGATCACATAGGACGCACTTAATAATAATAAATTTAATAAATTTCCTGGTTCAATTAGAATTGGTATTTAAACAGTCCTCCTCATCATGCTGTTCACATTTTGACATCATCAGACCAAGACGACACCTAACAATTGATCAGCAGCACCTCGCCATTGCGAGGCTTCAAACAGGATGTTCTCAGACGGAAGTGGCCACTGAGCTTAGAGTGTCACAGAGTGTCATCAGCAGGTTGCAACAGAGATACAGAGAGACTGGAAGAGTCACAGAAAGGCATAGAAGTGGATGTCCTTTGGCCACATCCCACACTGATGACCGCTTCATTGTGAACAGTGCCCTGCAGAACCGGATGATGAATGCCACTCAACTCCAGGCACGTTTAAGGGAGGTGAGAGGCACCCAAGTGTCATGTCAGACCATTCGAAACCGTTTACATCAGCATGGTCTGCGTGCTAGACGACCTGCAAGGGTACCTGACCACACCACCAGGCACAGGTGTCATCGTCTTGCATGGGCCAGGCAGCATTTACGCTGGACGAGGGACCAGTGGGCCTCAGTGCTGTTCTCTGATGAAAGCCGATTCATGCTGAGCAGAAATGATGGCCGCCAACGATGTTGGAGACGTCAAGGAGAGCCCTATGCGTCAGCCACTGTTGTCACCAGACGAGCCTTTGGTGGTGGTGGTGTTACTGTGTGGGCAGGTGTGTCTGGTCAGTACAGAACTGCTCTACACTTTGTGACAAGCCCATACTACCTGAATAACATCATTAATCCAGTCACTGTGCCCCTGCATGAACAACACAGGCCTAATTTCATCTTCATGGACGACAATGCTCCAGCTCATCGAGGTCGTATCATTAGGGAACGGCTGCTGGAGACTGGGGTACCTCAAATGGAGTGGCCTGCACTTTCTCCAGACCTGAATCCCATAGAAAACCTATGGGATCAGCTGAGTCGCCGTGTAGAGGCTCGGAGCTCTGTACCCCAGAACCTCAATGTCCTGAGGGCCGCCCTTCAAGAAGAGTGGGATGCCATGCCTCAGCAGACAATAACTCGACTTGTGAACAGCATGAGACGTCGTTGTCAAGCTGTAATTGATGCTCAAGGGCACATGACAAGTTATTGACACTGACATTTTTTGTTGTGGTATACCCACCACTGTTGTTGGCTTTTTTTTCAAGAAATTGTTTGAGATGAGGAAATCACCAGTGCATGCTTCTACTTAAATGCCCTACTTTCATGATATAATATCACTGTAGCGTGAACTTTTTACATTTTCCGTAAATTTCACCCGTAAGCCAAATATCCCTAACTTTTTGTGAGTAGTGTATGTTATATGTGCAGTACAGTGGTCTAACCCAGCCTATTGTAAATACATGAGCACTGCAACCACTAACTTTTCATACTGAAATTCAAAGTTTGTATGGTGTATTATGTTATTGGAAATACTATGTGGTTGTTGTCAGCCATAGTGTGTAACTTGCTAAACTTTGTGTTGCACAGCAGCCACAATGACTGTCATGCCTCCCCATCTGACCGCTCCCAGCTGCACTTTGTATTCAAGAGAGGAATTGAGGAACAAGTCTGCAGCATCCATCTGCAAAAACAGAAATCTCTGAAGCTAGTTGAGTGACTGTTGAATCATAATCAATACTGATGAGCAACCGGTCAACCGTCACAGATGTATTATTTATTTTGTGCCACACCATAGTAAAAAAAAAACAAAAAAAACTGACAAACTGTCCCTTTAAGGCTGATGACTGTCCACTTTCTAATTCCTAAATGGCCCGACCAGATTTAGGACACCAGTTGTCATGGCAACATGTTTTGTTTGGCCACTCCATGCTGATATTCAAGATACCAGCTGCCTGAAAGTAAACGTTCAACAGTCACTTTTAGCTGTTTCTTGCAGTGTGTGTAAGCCTGACCTCACCTCACTCTCTCTCTCTCTCTCTCTCTCTCTCTCTCTCTCTCTCTCTCTAGTATGAATTGTCTGCCACACCTACTTGACCTTTCCCTTACTGTGTGTATGCTGGTTTTATTTATTTAACCTTTATGCCACCAACAGAAGCCTAATAATGACAATGCACTTGAAACAGCACTTGGTGACAGAGAATAGCATATCATATAAAATCAAATAAACAAAAATAAAACAGGAAATAACTCATTCAAATAAAACAAACTAAAAACGAAATGTTGGTATATGTGTGTGTGTGTGTGTGCATATTGAACACATTTACTTTTTTCACATTTGCAAAACCATTTTTTGAAATTGACAGAAGGTGTGAATTTCAAACTTAGGCCACTTTGTTTTCACGTTTTACAACAGGGAGGGAGGCGCTGTGAGCGGTGTCACTGGCGCAGAGGGCAAAGTTTCCTGCAGACGCACCGGCGGCGGACAGCGGCACGCTTCAGCCGCACCAACACCGGGACCTGAAGAGAGAGAGAAAAACAGAAAGAAATCACATAACCCTTTGAGTCGGGAGGCGAAGAGATGGCGGAGAAGAAGGCAGTGCTGTTCAACTTGTGGGGAGTCGCTGTCACCCCGCGACCCGCTGCTGTTTTCAGCAACTTCGAGGAGCTGCACAAACTCCCACGGTAAGGAGCCCGCGGTTACGTAACACGTCTGCACTGTAAAAAATGACGCAAAATGCGGTAAACAGAACACAAAATGATTGAGTCTCATTGCACGGCACCGGTGGTCATTTTACCCTCTTATACAAGAAAAATGGCAATACCGCATGCTGGAGGAAGTAGCCAAGTGCAATATGAGAAATGATGTGATGCATCATGCAGCATGCTTGGGTTTGTGTATGAATTTGATGCTAAGTTATCACTCAATTAAGCAATATTCCTTTTTTTGAGCCACTTTTAATCAGATTTTACAGTACAACCTCAGTGTCATCATCTTTTATGGTCATACTTTTTTTTAATTAAGCATGTCATATTTTATTGTGTCATTTGCCATTTTTTGAGTTCTCACACTGCATGTGTATTTGCATGCTTTCATTTTTTATATATATATTTTTTCACCTTTTCACCTTTTCCTTCATTTTGTCTTAGTTAGTGTCTCCTGTCATTTTGCCCACCCTCTTTATGTACTCAGATTCATTTGAATTTCATATTATAGCTGTTAAAAATAGTTAAATGTTTCAATATGTTACAGAATTTACATGGACAATGCGTGGCGATACAGTTACATGTATAAAAATGTGTGTCACAAGCACAAATACAAACAGATGCAAAACAAAACTTGCCAAAGAGTGTCATTTTTTGCAGCGTGCCAAAAGCCTGGGCTAATTAGTGCCACAGTGGAGCAGCAGATGGAGCTGAAGTGGTGTCCTCCCGAAAACTACAACACTGTGACAAGGACTGTCGTTAGCATGAAAAATAAGTGGGTGTTTGCATGCGGCTGCAGCCCACCTGCTGCTGTGGCTCCAACATCAGCAGGGAACAACACTGGGACAACACTGCACGTGGGCTGTTTTCAGAACTGACGACTTTAAAAACAAAGTAGCACAGAGAATATGACATAAACTGCCATGACATAAACATTAATGTGAGTAAAAAATATTTTGAGTGGCCCAAAAATATGAGCCTCAAATAAGTCTGAAAATATATACACAGGTTGGGGGGAAAATGACAACAGTGGAACAAACTGAGACAAGAGAATCAAATCAAAAAGTTCAAAGCGTGTGAGTATGTCAGCAGTGTGAAAACATAGAGATGTGAATGTGAATTAATTACTTTGATGAGATTCATATGGAAACAATCAGCCTGACCATCAAGATATGCAAAAAAAGGATCAATGAGATTGTTCAGGGGTACCGCCAGGGATTTTGGGCCCATGAAAAGAAATCTTATTGGGCCCTTGTATAGCCGGCCAATAGGCAAACCTTTTTATTTCAGGCCTTTCGAGGGCCCGCTCCCCCATTGTGGCCCTGGGTAATCAGTCCCGCTTTTCCCCCCACTATGACGCCCCTGAGATTGTTGATTATACTGTGGAATCTAATTAAAATGCATGGTAACCCTATGGCTTTGGGGAAAAAATTGTATTGTATTAATTTGTAAGATTTCTCCCAGAAAGCAAAATTGGGACTCTATGGATCCCGAGCTTTTTCCATGGCCCTTGATGGTTAAAGATCTGTGTCGCCTACATTCTTAAGGTCAAGATGTTATCCCAGCTTTAAGCGTCAGTTAGGGAAGAGATTGGGCTCTCAGTGCAGTGTTTCAGTTTGGGTGAAACTGTTTTCAACTAGTGCTTTTTTGTATTTTCACGGTTTACTGGAATAAAATTCGGCAAACACTTTGACAAGAAACTACCCAGTTTTCTTGCGAACTATTTTCATCATCATAGTCAAGTGGCTTGCTGGTTTTTCAGCCACAGAAAACTTTACAAAGTCCCTTTTGAGAGCGGAAAACTCACCACATGGGCTCGTTCCATCACTCTTGAATGCATCCACCATTTTACTGGGAGAGAAAAGAAAAGACTCGCTTCCTGCATGGCTGACTGGCTGCTGCTACGCAATAATAATAGTTACCTCACCTAATGTTGCCTTCACTTGCACTCGGACTAGACACATTCAGTGAATCTTGATCTTGTTCAACTACCTGTCACATCTGGGTGGCCAATGAGCTTTCAGGGGTGGCTGTGGTCCAACCTTGGCCACCCCTTGGCATCACCATTGTAGTAGATATACAGCTCACTCAGATTAGACAAACAATAAGCCCAAATCACAGGCCCAGTGGTGACAGACAGTTGGGCCCACTCAGAAATGACTGATATTTGTGATGTGTGTATTAATGTAATGTAATGTATTCACTTCTTACTGAATCACTGTAGTTGTTTTTTATTGCAAATTTATTGTAATTGGTTGCATCAGTTTTCACGTTAGTCTGTTTTCAGTGGTTTGAGATGACTCTGTGCTGTTTGCAGGGGTTTCCTGTCCGGCGTGGCGTCCCAGTCGAGCGGCGCCATGAGCAGAGCGGAGCGAGGCCAGGCCACGCTCTCCCAGGTGAGGAGACACTCCGCCCGCTTCCAAAGTCATCTGCTACTGCCGTGATCTACGGTTTTATTGCTCTTTTGTCCTCCGCACCCGCTGTCACAGGTGGCTATCGAATCTGGGCCTGGAGATGAATTGACTTCTTTGCATATAAATTTCTCGAGCGCTGTTTTAGATGATTGCGGGGGAAAGTTTGCAGAGTCATCAGGGAGCGATTCCAGACATTTTTTAGCGCTTAATAGCAGAAGACCCAACCTTCACGCCTCAATTGGCGTCAGTCGTGGAATGATTTAGTACAGCTGCATACTTTTCTCTCTCTCTCTCTGTGTGTGTGTGTGTGTGAGTGTGTGTGTATAGATGATCCCAGAGTTCGAGGCGGAGTGTGTGAAGGAGGCTCAGGTTCATGGTGTGACTCTGCCACCTGATTGGTCAGTCGGTGGCCTGCTGGAGGAGCTCAGACAGACGGCCAACGTCCAATCAGCTATCCTGAACACTGCTGCCACACTGCGCCGCCATGGTGCATTCACACACACACACACACACACCTACCTAATCACATGTACATATTTATTCAAATTGCATAGGCTGCCTGTATGCACAAGCTACCACAGAAATGCATGCTTAAACATTCACAGATATGCTGTATGTCCACATGGTTGCTTGCACACACATATTCACATTTGTAGATTTGCACATATGCTCCGAAAAATCCTCTCAACAAGTCATTCAGTCTTAAAATCTTGTTTCTCTTCAAACGAGATCAAAAATCTACCGGAGGGATGAGATCATCCCACTTGTTTCCAAGGCTGACCAACTTGTTTTTCCAGAATTTTCTTGAGTCAAGTGTCATTTTCTTGATCCTAGTGGCTGATCTGTCTTACTCTGACTTGTTTCAACACATTTTGTTCCCAATGAAACTGCATTATCTCATCCTACTGGCAATTTTTTTTTTCTTTACCTTGTTTGGAGAAAAAAAAATTGAAGATTATTAACACTGAATATGATGCCGAGTTACTTGTTAAGATGGAGATTTTTTTGCAGCATACAGACATAAACACTCATAAATGCATAACCACACTCAGACAGATGAACATGCATATACAAAGACATTGTCGTGCATGCTAAAGTGTTAGAATGAAGTGCTGAAGCTAATCATCTACCAAGGACACATGGAGGACTCTCATGTCTACACACTCATCAGTTAAATCATGACTCAGTTTTTTGTTCGTTAAAGGAAATATCCACCTCAAAACATTTGGCTGCTTATAAAGTGCAGATATGCATGATTTATCTTGTATTTTTTGGGTTCATTTTGTCATTTGGCGTATTTTTCTTTCTATTTTTCTTTTCTTTCTAGAAAATACAACAGCAAGACAGGGAATTCTGGGAAATATAGGAAATCACAAACTGATGTAGAAGTTGTGGAAGCAGGTTTAGGGAACTCTGGTTCATCAAAAAATGACAACATTTCTCCTTTAATGAGACTCTAACCACATGTCAACCTCACCTGTTCCCCGTCCCGCCCAGGATTATTGACAGCTGTTCTGGCCAATCAGTGGGTAGATGACACTGCAGCTGGAGACGGCTGGTCCCGCCTCATCTCTCAGCTTGGTGGCCATTTTGACCTGGTCCTCCAGTCCTGCCGCTGTGGTCACAGGGTCCCCGAGGCCGCCATGTTCACCTCCGCCCTGCAGCGCCTGGGAGTTGCACCACAACAAGTACAACACACACACACACACTTGGGCGTATATACACATGTGCATGTAAATTCAGCTATAAATTTTACTTGGAGCCACACACACACACACACACACTGAAGGTGACCTTACCCACCATCTGCTTTTCTCAGCACGGTTTCACCATAGTAATATGATTATCAGTGTTAATGATCCCATGTAATGCTGTTATCACTTTCATTATGTTACATGATCAAGAATCAGGCAGATATCTGTGAAGCAGCTAAAACAGTTGATAACTGTTTTATCTAATATTATTTGAGCTTGTTAAAGGGTTAAATCACACTGTACACAACTACAACATGAGGAATTAGATTGTCTTGTAACCCAAAAAATGTATCTAGATGTAAATATATAGATAGATGGATAGAGATAGATATAGATACGTATAGATATTATGACTACAAGCTTCTCCTGTGTTGCTTAGGTGTTTCATGAATTGGAAATTACACCAAATTGTGCAAAATGTGTTATTTTGTAGTTTACTTTCCTCAAGACATGCAGAGATTATTTACATCAAGAAGTAGTTCATCATTGGATTAAATCAAATGGATCAGTTGGATCAGTGGATTTAAAGTACAGAGTATCATCTTTTTGTTAAAGATGTACTTTTTATCCTTTCAATGCTACTATAATTTGTTTGGATTTTCAGTTACTCAGTCACTTTGCAGAGAGTAGCTCTCATTTTTCCAGTGGCAGGCATGAAACATGATGTCATCAGCCTCTCAGGCCAGTGATGTGCTGTATAATGGCTCGTATTGTTCGCTGCTTGACCACTGGCCGAGCCCTCATTGAAATGAAGCCCTTTCATAAGGAAGTGGGCACATGTCATATTAAAATTTTTATCCTTGTGGATTTGTATCTTTGTGACTGTGAATAGAGAGACAGGGATCTGAGGAAATGAAAACGAGGACATAGCCATTTTAAGTTGGGAAGAATTAATATCCGGTCTTTTTCCATTCATCTCCATTTACCAGTTACAAAGAGAGGGGCTGACCAGAAACACTTTATTTACCAAGCACAAATGGTAAAGGTGCCAATGCAGCTCAGAAACTTTACACTCATTTTACTGCATATGATCACAAACAGGGCAAACACACCTCCTTTCATAAACTATTTACACAGCCGTCAATAGTTTTCAGTAAATTCTAGATTAGAAAGCATATCATGAATCTAATCAAGTGTTTTTTTTTTTTTGTTTGTTTGTTTTTTTAATCAAATGGGGAAACAGCCTAACAGATTGATTCTGTCTTCTCCATGGGCTGTTAGTCTCTGTGATTGGTTCGCTGACCTGTCACTCTTGTTTCAGGCTGTGTGGTTGGACGTGGACGAGGACGGAGTGAAGGCGGCTGAAGGAGCCGGGATGAAGTCCATCTTGGTGAAAGATCTGGACGGCGCTCTCAACAAACTGGCCGACTTTACCGGAGTTCAGGTGTGGAAGAAAATGGAATTATATTTTATGCATCAGACAAATCATGCATGACACATAATTTGTGTTGTTTTTTTTACACTTTTCTTAAAATGAAGCTCAGTCTGAACATTCTGCAAAAGTAGAAGTATTACTTTGCTGACATTTTACTAAAGTAACAGTCAAATTCCTCCTGTAAAAAGCTGCTGAAATAAAAGAAATAAAAGTAAACAGCTCATGCAAAGTTCAGTCAGAGTAAATGTTACCTGAGTTTGTTTTTTAAGAGAACATATGATGTTTTCCTTACACTATAAAAAGGACATGAGGATAGAGGGAAAAAATAAATAAAATGCACAAGCAGTCAACCAAAGTCTGCCGACTGACTTCACTGTGAATGGCTCCATATTTTATTGTCTTAAATAAAGGATTAAGGGAGCGACAAAGTCTGTGAAGGACCCTAATGTTCTGTAACCTTCACTAGTGACCTTTTCCGAACCTTAACCATTACAAAAAAACGTTTCCTAACCTTAACATTAACCTTTTCTTTGTTGTTAGTATTTTTAGAGGCTAGCAGGTGTGTTGGCTCAGGAAATTGTCCTATGGTGTCGTACTAGAGTCGCTCCTGTGGGTCGTATGTGTGTGAGGACTTGTTGGATTACATTTCAGAAATAAATATATCCCATGACAAAAATAGGTAACAATACTTATCGTGGGACATAAACATGAATAATTGTACATGGAGTGTTTTTTTTGTTTATTATGCTGTCATATAGAATAGATTTGCAATCAAAACATAGATTTGAGAGCAAAACTATTGACAGGACAAAAAATGTTTTATTGCAAGTAAAATACATAAATACGATTCAAAAACTTTGGTTTCTCAATCCAAAAGTTTTGTTTTGTTGCTACTCTGAAAGATGTAAGACACGTCTCTATTGGCCAGTCTCCATTGGTGCAACAGTTTGGCGACATCATGTTGTGTTACTGCCACCTACTGGATAGGAGTGTGGATCAGAACAGCTACTGTAGCCCACTGTTAAACCAAAGTTTTTGATTTGCAAACAAAACCTTTGGATTTTCTTACAAAACTTTTTTAATCACAAATTTACTTTACTAACAATAAAACATTTTTCAATTGCAGAGTCGATAGTTTTGTTCTCAAATCTTTTTTTTTTTTTTATTGCAGACTTATTCTGTTTGATTGCATAATAAAGACACACAAAAAAAAACACTCCATAATTCTGCTGTACATAAACAAGCTATTCAATTACAGTGAATAGAGAGAGAAAGTTATTTGTTGCCTGCACTTAGACAGAGTGTGAGTCATTGTCAGACTTTCCGTTGTACACACAGCACAGTTTGAATGTAACGCTTGAGCTGCAGGAGAAACAGAAAAGAATGTCCTGCAACATCGCTTCATGCAAATCAGGTCACACAGGTTCAGCTGTCCATTGTGTGTGTGTGTGTGTGTGTGTGTGTGTGTGTGTGTGTGTGTGTGTGTGCAGGCTGTAACAGCAGAGAGCTTCCCACCATCCTGCAGCCCTGGAGAAGTGTCACATGGATATGTCAACATCAAGGTAAATAGATTTGTTTTGGTACTCCATTAGAGACTATTGGTGACAATTTCACTGCACTTGCTGATTCTCCACATAATAACCATTTTTACTTGATTTTAGTAGCTGATAGAAGATGATTTTACTTAAAAATATCATTACATTTGCATTTTCATGATATGCCAGTAAGCGTATTTTTTCTTAACTCCCCTCCTCTGCCCCTCCTGTCATATAAAACCTACAAGTTCATAACTTTTTAAGTGAAGGCATTTTGTGAGCTCACCACCATGGAACATCCAAAAAAAGGTCTCGGGGCGCAAAGCAATTCTGAACTCCTGAATACTAAGATCCTGTTTAATCCAGAGATCAATGAAAATCTGTCTCTCTCTCTCTCTCACACACTCTCTCCCTCCCTTCCTCCGTCTCTCTCTCTCTCTCCCAGCCTGGTGTGAGGACTCATTATGTTGAAATGGGTTCAGGTCCCCCAGTTCTGTTGTGTCACGGCTTCCCAGAGAGCTGGTATTCCTGGAGGTACCAGGTACACACACACACACACACACATATACACGTAAGGTCAAAGGTCAACATGCCTAGCTACAGACACTATGAATGAGAGCAGTGTACTGCAGTTTCACTCACCTTCAGGTCACTCAGTGTGTATGGATCAGATCCAGTGAAAGATGCAGAGATGCACAACTGGGAGAAAAAGAAACAGCTTTCCATTATACAGCCTGTAGAATGTGCCTGTTTGTTTGTTGGTTTGTTTGTTTGAGCCTATTTACTACCTCACAAATATACCTCACATTACTACTGACAATCTCCCAACGCATACCAGATTGCTTATGTTTGTTTGAAGCTGATTGTCTTGCCCTCTGGGATGCCATCTGTTTCTATTCATTTTAGTATGAAAATGAACTTCCAGGGACATGATGATAGACATCCTCATCCTCCCCAAGGTTATTTTATTGTTGTGGGGCGATTCAGTTTGATGTCTTCAGTGGTCTGAGCATTTTCTGGTGCGTTCACATGCTGGCAGGAAGATCTGATTTCAAAGTGCCAAACAGTGTGACGTTCACGTGCTCATTGGCCGATCCCAAGTCCCACCCCCCAAATGCAAATCAGCCGATTGTGGCTTAGTAAATGTTGCCGTCTCCATAGATGTGGATGAAGTTTCTCCGGGGGTTTTCAGAGATTTATGCTTCTGCCTTTAAACAATAAATAAATAAATAAAACATGAATATTAATAAACAAGCACACCCCTGTTTGGTTGTTTGTTTTGGATTCATAAAATGACCAAACCAAGAGTTAACTCTACAGTTGGAGGCTGTGCGAACTGAAAATGCTGAACCTGACCGGAGCCCTGCTTTCCCGGCAGGGCTCCGGTCAGCAGAAGACGCTGAACATTTTGATATGTAACATGTTGCATGTTTGACTGAAAGGGGAAGAAGTGGTGCTATGACCCTCTAACCCTATAGGTAGATTCAGCAGAAGATGCTGAAAATATCCATATATAACATGTGCATGTTTGTTTAAAACTGCAGGAACAAACACAATGAGTAGCCTATTATTGAATTTGACTTTTTTCCACAGTTGAGCGCATAAACCCTGTCCGATCTAGCAACAGTAACTAAGGGGACAAGGCTTAGGATTGGTCAGGAGGTCAGGGAGTCAAACCCAGAATAAATAACACCAGGCATAATAGTTTTTGTACTTTTGAATCCCGCTTTTCTTGAATATTCCTCGCAGATCTCAGCACATCTTCTCTGTCCTGTAGATCCCAGCTCTGGCAGCCGCAGGGTTTCGGGTTTTGGCTCTGGACATGAAAGGCTATGGAGAGTCAACAGCGCCACCAGGTGTGTGTGTGTGTTCTTCTGTCTCGGTGCTCTGAGTTTGCAGTCCATATTAACTGTATCGCCCTGCAAAAATCTGACTTGCAACTCATATGACAAGTCATTTAATCCCGTATTATCAAGCTTATCTGTGCATATTTTTATTTAATTTGAGTGTTTTACAGGGCTGCATGATGCACAGGCATTGATACAACACCTCGTCTTAGATTTGATTCATGTTTCACTTGCACAGAATAAAATCTTTTTTCTCTTTTATCTACTTTTGAAGTCCACTGTTTGGACTTCCTTACTTTTTACTTTCTGCTTCTCATTTCCTGTACAAAAGCCATTTTTGTGCATGTGCATCGTTGGTCTGAAATGGTTTTAAAACGAGTGTAAGTGATGTAAGTAGGAGTGAAGAAACACACTCTGATTTGAATATGTTTTGAATTTGATTTGAATTTCAAATTTTTTTTTAATGTGAAAATGAGACGGTTGGATTTTCTGCGGAATACACCTCGCCGTACTGGGGACGTTATCATGCAGAAGCAGCCAGTGTGGGGCAGAATGCAGGATTCTCTGTCCCGATCCACACACACAAACAGCGTTAAAGCTTCATTTCATGCTTCCTGTTTTAATGAAAACTGCAAATGATGTTTTATGTCTCTTTTTTTTTTTTGTATTGACAGATATTGCAGAATACTCGCTGGAGCAGATGTGCCAGGTACTGCCTGCACCGACACAGGCTCCACAGGCTCAAGACATTTTGTGAAAAGAGCAGGAACTGAAATGCAGATTATGTTTTGTGGATGCAAATAATGTGGCAATTTGTTTTCTTCCACCATGAAAGGATTATGTGGCAACAGCAAGAATTGAAAATGCTGTTTTGATGTGTTTGTTCAGTGAAAAGGCAAAGGAAACACCTTTAGTGAGATCATGGTTAAATTAATAAAAAAACTTAAGCTGGATATAAAAAGTTCTCTCCCAGAAAAAAGTGCGTCGTCATGAGCTGGAAACTGAACCCGACTCACTGGAGTTGAAGGCGATGATTTCCTCTCCTTTCCACTCCACCTCCACTGAATCCTTTCCTGCTGGGAAAACAAATTTCTCTTGCTGTTTCATGCTCAAAGCATGTTATTTCCTCTGTTAAAATTAATCTGCATCTTTTACAGGATTTAATGACCTTCATGGACAAAATGGTAAGTAAGACTAATGCTCTTTTTCTGCCTTTATCAGAATCAATATGACTTTATGAACCATCTCTTTGACCAGGTGGTTGCTAGGTGATTTCCCGTGGTTGCTAATAATAAGTATGAGTCATAATTAGGGTCCCAATGATTAAAACTTTTTTTTTTTTTTTTTTTTTTAAGAACAATACTAATAAAGTATTGGACTTCATTCTTGTTGGTTAGAAACATAAACATAGGCCTGCAATAAATCAGCCTAAAACAGTTACAGTAACAACTCTCTCTCTCTCTCTCTCTCTCTCTCTCTCTCTCCCTCTCTCTCTCTCTCTCCCTCTCTCTCTCCAGTGTCTGCCTCAGGTCACTCTGGTGGGTCATGACTGGGGCGGCACTGTGGTCTGGACTATGGCTCAATACCACCCTGAGAGAGTCAGGTGGACACATACACACACACACACACTTTCAAACACATGCATACAGTAGGTGCATAATTCTTACTTATGCATTTAGTGTATACTTTCATACATGCACAAATACATACCATACACAACAATACAACAGGTACATGAAAACAATTAGATGCACACAGAAATGTGTGAACACAATCACAAATGTCCAGTTTTCGCAGTTTTTTTTTTTTTTTTTTAAAGCATAATGGTAGCATCACTGAATCTGTTGACAGTGTGTGTGTGTGTGCGTGTGCGTGTGCAGGGCGGTGGCGTCTCTGAACACTCCTCTGTTCCCTGTGGATCCCTCTGTCCCGCCTGCAGAGAAGATGAAGGCTCTTGATATATTTGACTACCAAATCTACTTCCAGAAACCTGTGAGTCTGAGAGCAGCGCTTTAATTAAGAGCAACTTCTTTTTCAGAGAGCACTTTTTTGCCCCCTTGATCTGGTTTTAGGGGCAATTTAGTTCATGTTTAATTCATTAAATCATTATTTTGGATTCATTTATCTATTTATTTATTTATTTTAGGCTATTTATTTATTTATTATTTATGATGTTTGAACAATTTTTGTTGCCCTAGAGGGGGAAAAAAAGCCAAATTTTTACTGATTCTGCAGTGACTTTAACAGAACTGATAAAGACACATAGTGCCTCCTATAGGCCACAAAGAAACAAACAACAACATACACACTGGCTCCTAGAGGCAGAGGCAGTCACATAGGCAGGTTCAAGTTCAGCTCGATCGTCCTTTGACACTTTTTGGGGGAACAGTCCCATCACACCACCAGGTCCCCTTCACACTCACAGCTCCTCTCTGAACACTTTTCAGTCTCCACTCTGGCTGACGGCTCCAAATTCAAAATTCAGACTTGACTCAGGCTTGAACCGACAACCTCCGAATCTTATTGCAGCCATTTAACACTTCAAAACACCAGAACACAGCTCCATCTTTAGACTTTTGTGGCTTTCCAGTGCCTGTTGACCTGCAAAGCTCATGGGCTCACTCAAACTCTTCATACAGCCATTGAACTCTTTAAGCCACCAGGGTCTTTTGCCTCGGGGACTGTTCTCTTAGGACTTTTCAGTTTTTCTGAAGGAAGCCAAGTTGAAAAATTTGTGGCATCACTTTGGCTTGAACCCATAATTCTGCACTAAGACACTGAGACACCCCTCTTGTACTTTTTGTTTGAGCATTTAGGTTTCAACTTTTAAAATGTACTGATATGCAACCTCCCAGTCTTCAGGGATTCATCTAACTCTTCAAGCAACCAGGTGCTTTTGCTCCCAAATAGGTTTTCTTAGCACTTTTCAGTCTTCCCAATGCCTGTCAGCCTGGCCTCGCAGCAGTATGTGAAACAGTAATGAAATGTAATCTAGAGATTGTTTTACATGGACATTAATTTTCCATTTTTTGTGACAGTCAGTACAACTTTCAAAGGAATGTATTTCAGTTGAAAGTATGTTTCGTGCCTGTACCACAAATCATGAGGTACTATAAAGAGCGACATGGATGGATCAGTCAGCATGACTTTTCTTTGGGGAGATCTGAGTTCAATTCCTGAGTCCATAGTTTGTCCTTGTACGTAGGGCTAAAGTTTTGCTAACATCAGCCATGACCTTTTCCTAACGTCTACACGTTTGACCCACCTACCACTATTAGATGGCAAGGACACTTTAAAAGCAAGAGTCCTAAGCAAAGCCTGAAAAGGTCCAAGTTGTTTTGTTGGCTAAATACAGAAGTAGCTAAAGGCAAGGGAAAAATTATGTTCATGGACACAAATGCCCGAAAAGAAGCATTTGTGTTCATGTGCACGAAAAAAAAATGGACGACTCATGTCCATGGTCACAAATCTGTGGATTAATTTCGTGACTGCATGAATTGGCATGAGACCGGGTTGCGCCTGTCGACTCACTCAGGCTCAAGTCCACAACCTTGAAAACTTCATGAAGTCATCAAACCCTGTAAGCCACTGGGCCACACTGGTTCAAAGGCTTCTGTCAGAGTTTTTTTCAGTCTTTTCCCCAGGTGTTAAATTTGAAAATTCAGGGACTCGCTCAGGCTTGAACCCGCGACCTCAAAACCCTTGGTTAGCCAACCGACACATTGAGCTACAGTGAGCAGCTGTAGGTGGCTTTTTCTCAAAACTTTCAGTCTTTTTTTCTGGGTTTCTGCTTTCAGGAGTTACTGATTTAGGTGTGTGGGCTATGTACCACCTCAAATAATCTGAGTAGTTGTCCTCTTTGGGGCACTGGGTCAAACAGTTTCTAACATATTTCTAAGACCTTATCAGAACTTTTGGCTTTCCAAATGTGCTTCCAGTCTAATAGTGGTAGGTGGGTCAAAACCTAGAAACAGAGGAGCTGTCCTCTACATGCTGGCTATTGTCGAAGGCAGAACATCAACATTTTTGTATATTTTCTTACCTCAGTCGCCTCAACTTCAGAACTTCTCTGATCTCCGAAAGTCTTTGCATTGCCACTTTCAAACTTTGTAACTTGGAGTTGTGGACTGCAAAGAACTCTTGAAGCTATTTATTCCTCTGAGCGGCTCACTGAAAATGCACATTCGCTTGACATTTGCAAAATAATTTTTCAGTAGGAAGGAAACAGTTGTGTTTTTAAGTGTTTTAAAGTGCACAGCGGCTGCAACATGAACATGACAGTTCCAGTTCAAATACCTAAAGGCAGGGAACAAACACACCTCAGGAAATCAGATGTGCATCTGTGCAAATTAAGTTGCAAACTCAAAAACTCATAACTGGTGCAAGTGTATTGATAAAGTATCACAAGAGAAAGTATGCGATATATTGCACTATGCCTTTATGCAGTACCACGCTTTTCACCACTAGATGTCAGGCATGAGTCAGATTTGGGTTTGGGGATTTGATACTCTTAAAGGGTGAGAATCATCCTAATACTTTGGCTGACACTTTTAATTTAAAACCTGGCACTGCACCTTTGACTTGTTTTTTTCTGTCATATTGGAATAATGAAAGATTTCTCCATACTCAACCTACGATTTTTCAACTGCTGTTCCTTGAACGTGCACCACCAAGAGGATTTTATGAGTAATGCAACTGCATGTGAAACAAAACAATGCCAAAAGTGTTTCATAGTGTTTGTGTACATTTACAATAAGGATACTTGGTGTATTAATAAAATGTAAATGTACTGATTATGAATGTGTGTGGTTTTGTGTGTGCTGCAGGGTGTAGCAGAGGCCGAACTGGAGAAAAACTTGGAGAGAACATTCAAGATCTTCTTCTTCAGCAGTGCTGATGTGGGGAGAAGGCGCGCACACGCACACACACACACACACACACACACACACCACATGCTGATATTATCATAAGTAGCACTTAGTATCAGGTTTATACAACTGGGAATCACATTAGTGTCTTCCACTCACACAAACACGCCCCACTTTTAATTACTGCTGTGATTTTGTGTGCTCCCCTCAGGAAAATCGTCCCCCCATCAGCACGGCTGGAGTCTGCGCCCGAGGTGAGACTGTGCACAGCTTCCTGATCAGCAGACTGTTTTGTCTGCAGGCAACAGACTGTAAAGTCCCAGTGAAGCTGCGTTCTCAGAGCATCTCGCCTTCTTAATTTACTGTGTTGAAACAAGCAAAGTGTCAGCCAACACGATATCACTTAGGAAGAGAACAGCAGTTTTATTTGATGTGGGCGGCGAAATTGTCCAGAACTAAGTGGCGTGTGTAACGAGATGTGTAAGAGACAAATGTAAACGCAATTATTGACCGACAGTGAAACACTTCTGATATCCAGACTCACATCACACATTTTTGGTGCATTTCCAAAGGCCGTACTGAATCAGACGTATGCCTACCAGAGTCTTTTACAACTGCAGAAATACTTTTATTTTACTTCCCATGTTTCAAACTAGAGGCTGTTTTTTTTTTTTTTTTTTTTTTTTTTTAATCACGCTGGTTTGTGTTGTGCTGTTTCAGGCGGTCTGTTTGGGGGTTTACCGGAGGAGATTCCCAGGAGCCCCATGCTGTCTGAGGCCGACCTGCAGTTCTACGTCAGCCGATACAGAGACAGAGGCTTTGGGTCAGTCAGATTCCCATTTTACCTTCACTGTCTTACTGACTTCATCAGAGAGCAAGCATGCTTGCACAGAGGAGTGCGCACATCCAGTGTTCTAGGTTTAGCTAAAAAACTGATCTCGTTTAACTATAGTAATTTTTTTTAGATAATCATTTTTAGATCTCTCTTAATTTTTAGATTTAATCATTACCATGCCAAAAAAAATTACATTTCTTGGATATTATTCAGTTCTGGAAGAAATAGCAATGAAACCATATTAAAAGCAATAAAAAAAGCAATGAAACCATATTATGGGACAATAAAATTCCCCATTGAATGATCAGAATAATCATAATTTTTTCCTCATCATTATAATCATAGTGAATATATTCATTTACACATGTGACAAATCACATCTGAGGTGGACAAAAATAGCTGATTTAAAAAAAAAAAACAAAAAAAAAACGGCTGCTTTCAGTCCCATAGTGAAAAACCAACCAAGCTGTCACCATGCAGTTACAATCCAGTTTTTCTTATACAAAGATGAACTTCAGGTAAAATAAAGGCCCTAAACAGCTGTCCTGTATTTTGTCCCTCACAGGGCGCCGTTGAACTGGTACCGCAACGACGATGCAAACTGGAGGTGGATGTGTTCCCGACCAACTGGAAAGGTTTGTTATGACCCAAAGAGCAAGGATCCATTTTTATTATCACATATCAAGAGTGTTGCTCGAATGTGAAGAGTGTCATGAATTTAGATATCAAACATTTGAGAAACAAAACCGACAGTTTTTACAAAATAATTTGCAGCCCCAAAATTAGTTCTTTTGTATGAACTAAAATGAATAAGATCAACTTTTTGCCCTGGTGTGACTGGCATGGGGGCAAACTGCAGCATGTCTTTTCCTAACCTCTACTGTATACTGCAACATAAACATTTATGCATTTCTTTTTTCATATCTATATTTAACACACATCTGTACTCGACCAGCAACGGTGCATGACAACTGTAGGTTGGCAAGTTTCAAGTTTGACTTCACGGCATTGTTCGGTATTACTGTACATACGGTTTATGCATGCAAAAAAAGATGAAAGCAAAAGCCATCGCTTAGTGTTTTGCTGTGTGTGTGTGTGTGTGTGTGTGTGTGTGTGTGTGTGTGTGTGTGCCAGCTGTTGATGCCCGCGCTGATGGTGACCACAGGGAAAGACCCTGTCCTGCTGCCGAGCCTCTCCAATGGTATGGAGGACAAGGTAAGAAAAATTCAATCTCCACATTCAAACAGTAAATATTCTCTGATCTTAATAAACAATCTGATCAAGCCGAGTCTGTAAACACCACAGGAAATATGATTGTACTACATTAATGTGACGTCTGTCTGCCTTTACTGCAGATCCCAAACCTGAACAGACGCCACATCGAGGAGTGTGGACACTGGACTCAGATGGAGAAGTATGTGTGTGTGTGTGTGTGTGTGTGTGTGTGTGTGCGTGTGTGTGTTAGGGGTAATTATCAATATCATACTTTCAACAAGAAGGCCAGTCATAAAGAACAAAATGGAAATGAAAACATGACTAAAAACAAGTGTGTGTGTGTGTGTGTGTGTGTTTCAGGCCCGATGAGGTGAACCGCATCCTGATATCTTGGCTTCAGGAAACACACAAGACGGCCGGTGGAGTCAAAATGGTGCCAAAACTGTGAGGAGGGCCCTTGGACGTAATAACATGACCATGTTTGGTTTCAAATAGGTTGAAAAATCTACTTCAAGGTATATGGACTTCATGGTAAAAATAAATAAATAAATAAAAATAAAATAAAAAAAAAGCATTCAGAAACATAGAAACTACCTATTTTTTTGCATCAATTTCTGTATGTGAAACAATTTTCTGGAGAGGACATTCTGTTGGACAAGGCTTTCTGTCACATTTAGCATCAAATTAAATGATAAATCCAATAAATTCAATAAATTCAATAACACTAGGGAACCACTGGAAGGACTAGCAGTGAAATAAAGGCAGCTGCAAAGGATCATTACCACCAGAAACACAGGAAACAGCAAAAAATAGTCATCAGGATCTAGAACAAAGGTAATAGGCAAAGAATAATACAAACATGCATATTGTCAAGAAATATGTCCCCTCCAGAACATTATTGGTTGATAAGTAGAGCACAAAGCTAATTATAGCCATTATGTATAATCATATAAATGCTGCTAGAATTGAAAGCAGTTGTTTTTGTCTAAAACTTGTATGAGGATATTAGCTGAAGTGGAAGGCTGCTTAAAAACATGATATTATTATTTAACCTATGAGCAGAGAAAACTGTAATTTGAACATGTTAAGTTAACAGTAATAATACATTTATGAACAAAATGAATCATAATATGCATATCCATGAAGTTCAGACCCATTAAATCTAATGATACTTTCATTTTCCTCATAATAGTGAGGACTAAAATAGGGAGGACAGTGATATACACTATATTACCAAAAGTATTCGCTCACCCATTCAAATGATCAGAATCAGGTGTCCTAATCACTTGGCCTGGCCACAGGTGTATAAAATCAAGCACTCAGGCATGCAGACTGTGAAACAAGACATTTGTGAAAGAATGGGCCGCTCTCAGGAGCTCAGTGAATTCCAGCGTGGAACTGTCATAGGATGCCACCTGTGCAACAAATCCAGTCGTGAAATTTCCTCGCTCCTAAATATTCCACAGTCAACTGTCAGCTCTATTATAACAAAATGGAAGCGTTTGGGAACAACAGCAACTCAGCCACGAAGTGGTAGGCCACGTAAAGTGACGGAGAGGGGTCAGCGGATGCTGAAGCGCATAGTGCAAAGAGGTCGCCGACTTTCTGCACAGTCAATTGCTACAGAGCTACAAACTTCATGTGACCTTCAGATTAGCCCAAGTACAGTACGCAGAGAGCTTCATGGAATGGGTTTCCATGGCCGAGCAGCTGCAGCCAAGCCACACATCACCAAGTACAATGCAAAGCGTCGGATGCAATGGTGTAAAGCACGCCGCCACTGGCCTCTAGAGCAGTGGAGACGCGTTCTCTGGAGTGATGAATCACGCTTTTCCATCTGGCAATCTGATGGACGAGTCTAGGTTTGGAGGTTGCCAGGAGAACGGTACATTTCAGACTGCATTGTGCCGACTGTGAAATTTGGTGGAGGAGGAATTATGGTGTGGGGTTGTTTTTCAGGAGCTGGGCTTGGCCCCTTAGTTCCAGTGAAAGGAACTTTGAATGCTTCAGGATACCAAAACATTTTGGACAATTCCATGCTCCCAACCTTGTGGGAACAGTTTGGAGCGGGCCCCTTCCTCTTCCAACATGACTGTGCACCAGTGCACAAAGCAAGGTCCATAAAGAGATGGATGACAGAGTCTGGTGTGGATGAACTTGACTGGCCTGCACAGAGTCCTGACCTGAACCCGATAGAACACCTTTGGGATGAATTAGAGCGGAGACTGAGAGCCAGGCCTTCTCGACCAACATCAGTGTGTGACCTCACCAATGCGCTTTTGGAAGAATGGTCAAAAATTCCTATAAACACTCTCCTCAACCTTGTGGACAGTCTTCCCAGAAGAGTTGAAGCTGTAATAGCTGCAAAAGGTGGACCGACATCATATTGAACTCTATGGGTTAGGAATGGGATGGCACTTCAGTTCATAGTATGAGTAAAGGCAGTGAGCGAATACTTTTGGTAATATAGTGTATATGCCATATTTGACATCAACTTGGTACATGTGAACAATATGACTCCTTAACCTCTTCCATGTCATTAATAATCATAATCCTTTGTAAAACATATAATTAATTTCAAAATGTGAGGTAGTGGTTGTATTATCGTTTTGATAGGCGTTATTCTGGAGAGGGCTTTATGAAATTCCTCTGGACGGACAAATCGTTGCTTGTGAAGTCTTTGTTGGACGGTGGATTTTCTTCAAATAAACTTTGTCTTACTCACGAGTTATGCACTATCACAGATCATCATCGGAAAATACCTTTAGTAATTTATATGTGCAGGAATGTATGGTAATAATATTGATATAATGAAGATGAAATCAAGAAAAACTGAAAAAAAAAAAACATGTCCAAAAACAGCATTTCCACAACATTTTCGCTCCGATTGATATGAAATTTGTGCTGCAGCTCGAGATTCATACTGGCTTTAGGAAATATAAGTAAAATTGACTCTGTGTTGAAGATTTTCACAAATAACAGGACATAAACCGAATTTTGGGGCGAAATGTCATTTTACATAAAAGCACCCAGGAAGGACGGGCAGAAAAAAAATGTTGAAGCTACCATATAAACACCAAGCCGTTTGTCCAAGCTATTTTACAGCCCAAGTTTAGGCAAAATATCTTGATATATTGCTTGATGTGACTGTGGGAATTATGAATAATAATGAGAGAGAAAGTGGTAAAAGAAATGATAAAGAAAAGGTTAAGAATTAAAGAGGAAATTACTGAAGGCTGGATAAAGATGAAGGGACAGAGTGAGAGAACGAGAACAAAAAGTGGGTGGTGATGAGTTGGACGTCAAGGTGCTATGGTAGCAGTAAAGCCACGTTATAACTCACTGCCCACCCACACACACACACACACACGGAGAGAGAGAGAGAGAGAGAGAGAGAGAGAGAGAGAGCAAGAGCAGGGACCAGGGGCTATAACCTTGGCCTTAAACCTGTCTAAGAGCGACTAAAAAACTGATTAGTGTTTTCACTTTTCCATATGCAATCAGTGCCTGTCAGTGTGTGTGTGTGTGTGTGTGTGTGTGTGTGTGTGTGTGTGTGTGTGTGTGAGAGAGAGAGAGAGAGAGAGAGAGGGACAGAGAGAACAGCAGAGAAGTTTCAGCCTTTGCCTCCCCGAGTTAAATGTCTCTCCCACTCTCTGTCTGCATGACCAAATCCTGTAGGTGTGTGACTTATTGCCACACACACACACACACACACCCTGCTCGTGTGTCTTCTATGAACCCACACACACACACACACACCAGAGTGCAGACATTCATTGTAGGAGTTCATAGTGTCAGTATTTAATTTGTCATGGCATGTTTGCGGACATCAGATCGATACGGCGTGTGTGTGTGTGTGTGTGTGTGTGTGTGTGTGTGTGTGTGTGAGAGAGAGAGACAGAGAGAGGAGAGAAATGGTGAGGCAGTAGATGACAAATGAAGACACAGCCCACAGTGTCCAGCTTAAAGGAGGCAGTGAAGGTGATGAATCAAAGAGCTGCTCCGACTTGCTTCATGGAAGGTGAGAGAAAGAGAGAGAGAGAGAGAGAGAGAGAGAGAGAGCAAACAAAACAGTCGCTCCTGCATTTCCCATGACAGATGAAGCTCATCTAGCCGAGGCGAAATTGCTCGAGCAAAATGAGATCCCGGCTTTTAATTCCTCTCTGTCACGGCAGCCTCCTCAAATGATGTGATTAAGGCGAGCCAGCCGACGGAGGTTCATATATTCACATGACGATAAGAGAACGGAGCGACGCAATTATGAACGGAACCCGGCGCTTTGCTTTGTTTCGCGTGCATCTGCGCTTGTCATTTCCCAGCAGATTCAAGCAGGACAGGAGAAACGAGAGGAGGAGACAAAAACAAAGAGGGAGACAGAGAGAAAGAAGTCAGTGCTTTACACCAAATATAATAAAGAAAAATCATTCGGCTTGGCAAAATAACAGTAGATAGTTTCTGAGCCAGAGCTCATAATAAGCAACAATATGGAGAGACACAGGCATACACACACACACACACACACACACACACAAAGGGCACATTGTGCGAAATGGCTGAGTTGTTAATTGATTTGGCCACAGTTATGATGATTATTCCATCCTCTCTCTCTCTCTCTCTCTCTCTCTCTCTCTCTCTCAGGCAGATTCACGCACATTCTTGCTTTGTGTAATTTGGGCGATCAGAGGTTTCTTTATTAAATTAAGGCAGACTCAAACTCAGTCAGAACATTTCAAAAACAACACTGACATCATCTGATAATAGAACCTGCCCAAAAACTCTGAGAATATGATTTTTTTTAAATGTACATAATGACTGATAGGACAGAGTTATCAGGGGTTCTCAAAGACTTTGGGTCACGTTGGAACCATCTGATAGGAGGATGTAAGCAAATCAGACAGTGGCTGACTAACAGTGGCTTTTTTATTATTATAATAATTATTATTCTGCCCATTTGGGACATTTCTGACATTTGTCATAGCACCAAAAGAAATTCTGTAAATGACACAAGCTTACTCACACACATACACGTAGAAAAATAAAGGTGCTGGGAGTGGAGATGGTTCCAGGAGTGATGTCTTAAGAGAACCTGTTCTACTTCCACAAAGAAGCCTTCACACAGTAACCGTTTCTTTACATGGTTCAAAGGACGACTCTTTGAGGAACAAGCTGTGGTTTCATGAAAGAAACCAGAAGAGAAAAGGTACGGTAAACAAAAAAAAAAATAAAATAAAGGTGCCAACTGGAACCAAAAATATTTTCTGATTCCACAATGTACCTTTGATTTTGACCATGATTCTTTAAAGAACCTTTTTCTCTCAATGGTTCCTCAAAGAATGCTACAAGATGCTTAAAAAAAAGTTCTTTGAGGAACCAGAAATTGTTCTTCTAAGAACTTAAAAAAAAAAAAAAAAAAAAAAAAAAAAAAACATTCTCTAGATAGCTTTTTCAAAGTTCAGACTTTTGGTGTGGCCAGCTGGTTCAGTGAAGAACCCTTTAAAAAATAATCACATGGTTCTTTAGTAGAAAATGGTTCTTCTGGGAAGCACGCAGCCCCAGAATAACTGCCCTGCATCATTTTTTGAAGATAATTTAGCATGTACTGCCAGTGATTTGTAGTTTCATTAAAAACGGAATACTACAGATGAAAAGTGATGTACAATTTTACAGATTTTTTAAAAATTCTTATTATTATTATTTTGTGTGTAAATGAAATTGTAAGTGGCGTGCTGAGTACACATGAACCAACAGAGTGCCTGAAACTCTCTTAAAATCCACTGTATCATTTCATAAATACAAACTCTTGTCCATTAGAAATCAAGGCAGTTTTTTCAGTTCTTACTTCTTTGAAATATAAGCGCTTAACAACGACTGAACTTCCTCATATGTACAAAAACTCACGACGCTGACTTTGTGTGGGACAGATCAGGAGAACGATGCCGCCCTCTGGTGGTCGGGAAGGGAACAGAGGGGAAACCCGGCACATGGAGCGTTAGACGCCTCAAAGGTCAGGCAGTTTCACAGCTGCCTTTTCTCAAACGGCTTCTTCCACGCCGGCATGATGTGCTCGTACACCTTCTCTATCTGCAACACACACACACACACACACAAACACACACAGAGAACCCAGATGGAGTTGAAACTGAGTCTATTTAATATAGCTATCTGATCAGTGACTCAAAATGCTCACAGCCACTGGGGACCTCAGTTCTCGGTCCAGTGGGTGAGCATGTAGATAGAAACGCACCGCTGCCTCCACACACACACACACACACACACACACACACCGACCTGCTCGGACTTCTTGACTCCATATCTGAACAGCGTGGCCTGGTGCTCGCTGTTGTGGAACAGGATGTCGAAGGTGACCTCGCGGCCCAGCATGTCGTCTATGGCCGGCTTCACCAGGCTGGGGAAATCTCTGGCCGGGAACGACCCGTCCAGCATGTTGTTCACCTAAAAGGAAAAAAAAACGAAGGTAAATGTGACTTTTAAAAGGGCAGCGGTCAAGCAAGCTTTTACAGACAGCAGAGAACCTGAATCTGAACATGAGACAATGTTTTTTTTTTTTTTCTTCCTGAGATAGGTTTGTGCTTTATCTCATCCCTCACTACACCCATGACCGTCACACACCACCTATCACTGTCACAAAAAGCCTCTATGCTCAGTGACCAAACATCCCTGTCAGTTTGCAGACACATCAGGTCAGTGACACTGGGTCCACATCGGAAACATTCACTTGATTTCCTTCAAAAACATGGGAAAAAGGGGGAAAAAATACCGGAATATGAGCAAAAAGAAGAAAAAAAAAAATCAAGAAAAACTGGGTTTGGAAAATTGGAAACTGAAATTACAATTTAGAAAATAAAAATTGAAAATGGGCATAAAATATTTTTTAAAAAAATTGACAAATACTATAACAAAACTATAATTATTAAAATGATATATTTCAGTGTCAGGTCAGTGATGCTGGATTGACCTCATTTATTGTGTTGAAGTGCTTGTTGAAGGCTTTCACGAGGATTTAAACACAATAAATATGAAAATTCATTAATGCTTCTAAGAAAGATGATTTCTGTTAGTTTGGTGAATGATTGATTTTTTTTTTTTTAAATGTGCTTTAGTGGTTCTGGTACATGTGTCTTACCTTGTATTTTGTGCCCACCAGCTCCACCGGGTCCAGCTTGACCTCTGACCTCAGAGCTCGACCGAAGAGCACGAGCTTGGACTCTGAATCTGACACACACACACACACACACACACATCAACATAACAGAGCAGCTATAACAGGACTGTGGAAGTGCTGCAACGATCTGAAGGCTGCCTAACTGAGGCACGTGGTTAGAGGAGCAAATTTGTCATGAGTTGTTGGTTAAATTCCCAGGCAGTGACATTGTGGAAAGTCAATACCAAACTACCAAAATGACCAGAGCTGTCCACCAGCAGAGGCCTGCACTGGCACGGGAATCTAAAGCGGAAGACACCAACCTCTGCTCGTCAGGTGAGCCACGTAAGGAACGCCGTCCCTCTCTCCATAGTAAATCCCAAAATGGGAAAAGTACTTGTTCCTGGGATACTCCAAGATGTCGCCAGGGAACAACTTGGGACGGGAGTATTTCTACAAGGAAGAGACAAGATGCTCATCACTCACGCCTCACATTTTCTAAAACATTACTATGTGTTTTTTAATGTCAGTCATTTGCAGCTTGTAACAACGTGGAAGTTGCACTAAAACTAAATATCATTTCAAAAGTGTGACGTTTGATTAAACACGTCCTCGTCTTGCACAGGAAATGTGGCTGGCGAACGGCGCTCAAAACAGAAACACCACCCAGCGCAGTCTCACACTCCACAGGTCTAGTGGTTAGTATTCGCACCAATCGGACAAACAGAAATGTGGAAATGGAGTAAAAAAATGAAATAATAGAGGATTTTTACTCACAAGGCCCATGAGTATCTCAAGTCGCTGCCTTCAGCTCCTTCTCAGCTCGGATTACACTGCGCTCAGACATCACACACACACACACAGACACACCTTATCTGCTTTACATACAGGGTGTGTTGATACTGTGATACTGACAGTCACAGTACACCGACCCCCATTGTCTCTCCCCATTTTTCTGTAACTGAAGCACACACACACACACGCATGATTAATATGATCTCTAATTTTAGCTTTGCTGTTCTGCCGGGATCGCGAGCTCCTGTGTGTTTAGGTGTTTTGTTGTGTGTTGGTGTGCGACGTGGTGTTTTTCTGGGGGTTTTCTGTGGTTTTGGCCCGAGAGATATTTCATCGCAAGGGCATCACGAGTTCGTCTATCCCCCTGCGCCCCCAGCCCTCCCTCTGGGTGTGTGAAACAGGTGTTTCCTAAGAAGAAAAAAAAAGAAGAAGTACGAGTAAAAGCAGGGAGGACAAGACGCACGACGAGTTCAGATTCGATCAAACTTCTTTTATTAGAGCTATGAAGGCACTGTGAGCAAGGGTTTACCGAGAAAGACAGAGAGGTTACATTACCAGCAGAATGGAGGCAGTCTCAGCTCACAACCTGATAATCCACTCCCAACAGTTACACGTTCTCCTCATTCTTCCACTCTGGTTTGTGTCACTTTTCTAAACATATTAAAAACATGCTTCTCTTCCATATTTAGTGCTGAAAATTCACACAAATGAAGTGTTGAAGATGCCACATCCATTTTCGAGCGAGTGTCGCTTTTCAAAGTTGATCCTAAGTCAAAGCTTGAGGCTAGCTTTTTGATCCATACAGTGGTTAAAGTTCAAAATATTCAAATATTCAATCAGCCCTTTTTCTCCTTTTGACACTAGTTCACTCTTGTTAAAGGACAGGTTAGAATTTTTTCAACCCGTGCCACATTAAAATATGGATTTCCATTGTATTTAGCTGTACATTGCACAATTTCACCGCTAGCTTTGTTTCTGTTTTTGCCAGCCTTTAATTTAGTCAAATACAATTGTTTGAGCTCTAAAAAACATAAATGTGCTTGAAAACAGTAGGGTTATGGGCATCTGTTTGATTTTTGTGTACTCATAACAAGTTTTGAACCACTACTCCTCCCACAAACCTAACTTAGTCACGATAATGCTTCACAAAACCTGCCAGAAAGCACAGCTGGAAACTTTTTTTTATATTTCACAATATTTCAGAAATGTTTTCCGCTGTCAGAAACATTTATGATAAGCGAGAGCCCTGTTGGAGGCAGCAACAAGCTAAAGCAGTTTTCTCCTTTTTAAACAAGTTGTCTTAGTTTTTAAAGCAGCTTCCTGTCGCCAAGGCTAGCGGTGAGGTTGTGTTCCGTACGGTTAGAAATGATGGGAATCAACATTTGAATGTGGAAACCTTCTCCTTTAACCTTTGTCGGACCCCAAAATTCACAGTTTGAGATTTGATTTTGTTTGAGAAGAGGTGCTCGGGCCACTGTTAAGAGCCCTCACTTGGCAAAATTAATCTGTTAGCTTATCACTCCTGTAATGCCTGAATTATTAACGGGGTTTTAAGGATGCATGTCCTGGACAAATGGGTAGCACTTAGAGCACCTCATATTCTAGGACTAAAAAAAAAAAAATGCTAGGATTGGGAAATTTTCTGTCCAAACCCGACATGAGCCAAAGAGGCAAACCTGCAACCGCTGCTGGTGCGGCCCAACTTGACTCTTTAATGCGCTAGTTAGTTAGTTTGTTTTCTTTTTTCTGAACAGGTGAACAGTCTGTCACCAGCTAATAAAACAAGCTGGGAAATACATTCTGGCGTATTCTTGTAAAGTGACCCATTTGTAGAATCGACCTGATATTCCCCGACTTCACCTGAGAATTCACCAAATCCTCTGACCTCACCCGTCCGAAATATGTTGTGATATTCCAGGAATTAAATGAGCAGGGACTCTGGGAATAAAAGTAGTTTGACAGTGTTTTGAATAAGAAAAGGTCTGTAAACTGCGGCTACCACTCTGGACTCCCCTAAGCAGACGTCTGTCCTACAAATCTAACGGCGGCGTCAAAACGTTTCGCGATTCGAGCAGCTGGGACAAAACTCGGACCCAAACTGGACGTGCTTGGGGAGAGGTTCATCCGTTTGACCCCATTAGAACGTGTTGGGTTTAGACGGAAAGCTCCACTCACTTCCTGTACGGTTACAGCGGGCTATGTTTTCATTCATAATTACTGACTTTTTGTGTCATTTCCAAACATCTAAGCTGGTGTTCAAACTCATTTTCAATACATTTTCCAGATTCTGAGACCTGCAGGAGCCCAACTGTAAATCAGAATCTGATTGCCACACCTAATATGAAAATCCCAACCCATGCCCTGTCAATCAAAATATTACTATATTTTGATGATATATAATATATATAATCATCAAAAACTGGTTTGTGAGAAGATGGTCCACTCTGGTAATATGGAGAGCCCCCCACCCCCAAAAAAACACCCATAAATTCTCACAAAAATTCACCCACATTTACAAAATATAGATTATCTGTTGAAAAAAATATACATTTCAATTCATCAGATTGGCTTCATGACTTGTGAGAGAACAGTGCACACGCACACACACACACACATCAGATTTGAAAATGGCTACAACAATCTCATTCAACACATGATTTTGTGGACTGCATTGACTAGATGGGTCACCGTTAGGAGAATATTGATCCCACACCCACACACACACCCTCACACACACACACTCATACTCACATGCTGGTGTTTTAATGCCCGTAGATTAAGTCAGTGCAGTGTTACAGTCATTCAATCAGTCCCTGGCCGTGGAAGGCACCTGAGTTTAGCCCCAACCTGAATGGGCTGGAGGTTCACCAGTGTATATAACACACACACACACACAATCTCTCACACACACAACCACACTCCAACACACTAAGGCATATCACACATGTAAATCAGGCTTTCACTATGAACTTTTTTGGATTTGAATTTTCTTGTTAATTTGGCTTTCTGGAATCAGGAAAACTTTCCCTCAACGATCGACCAAAAGCCACATCTGACGCTGAACCCTTGGAGGGTTGGATTACAGATTACAGTTAGGAAGAGAAACAGTTTGATTTGACGGGATGGATGAGAGTTCAAGATTTTGTTGACTGAAACAGTCCTGCACACTGCTGTCACATGCAAAACTTCCTGATTTTATTCACAAAATAACTGCAATGTTTCTGGCATAGACATGTTTGTTTGAAATTTTGAAATCTAATGTTTTTTTTGTTTTTTTTTTAAGCTGAAGTTTTGTAAGACCACAGTGTGCGAGACCATCTTCTATTCGTCATGTCTTGCTCCCACACACCTGAACTAAGATGATGCTGGTGTGCAAAAGTCGTCCTCTTGCTTTGGGAGATTTTTCTGCTTGAAAATATTACACAGCATGAGGTCATGATTAAATATTAAAGAGCATGGTTTTGCAGGAACTGAAAGTAAAGGGGGCTCATTTCAGGGGACTTTAAAAAAAATCCAAGACATCTCTTTTTTTTTTTTTTTTTTTAACAGCTGTAGATCATGGTTCTCTAATTGCTCCTGTTACTTACTGTAAAAGGCCTGATACATGTTTCACAATCAATTCACTCACTCTCTGTCTCTCTCTCTCTCACACACACACACACACACACACGCACACACACACACGCGCACACACACGCGCACACACACACGCACACACACACGCACACACACACGCACACACACTACACACCCCCCTGTCCCTGACTCTGGCTCTCCTGAGTGTCTTTGCCCCAGCTGAGGCCGTTGACGGGCGTGTGTTTGTCCCAGCTGTCTGTGTTGTGCCCGTGTTTCCTCTGGTGCCGTTTGTAGTTGTCCCAGTGCCCGGTGGTGTAGCCGCACTCGGCGCAGGCGTACGGCTTCTCGCCCGTGTGCCGCAGCATGTGCCGCTTCAGGTTCATGCTCTGGTTGCAGGAGTAGCCGCAGACGCCGCAGTGGAAGGGCTTGGCCCCCGAGTGGATGCGCTCGTGGCGCCGCAGGTTGGCCAGGTTCCCGCAGGCGTAGCTGCACGACGGGCACTGGTACGGCTTCTCGCCCGTGTGCACCCGCAGGTGCCGCTTGAGGTTATCGAGGTGCGCCGAGGTGTAGGGGCAGTGGGGGCAGCGGTGCGGTTTCTCCCCGGAGTGAGTGTGTGCGTGGCGGGCCAGGTGGTTGGGGTAGTGGGACAGGAAGGGGCAGTGGGGGCAGCGATACAGCTTGCTTCCCCGCCTGCCTCGCCTGGAGCCCCGGGACACCTCCGGGCTGCATGGAGGCCCCGCCCCATCTTTGGCCAGCAGCTCCAGGGAGCAACGACGACACACCTGCAAGTTAACAGAGCAAACACTCAAAACTAATTTCACGGGTAATACACACCTCACAGGTACATCGTCCTAACATACTGATCAATACAGTTAGAAAGGAGGAACAGTTACAAAAGAAAATCAGAGGTGGACTGATTTTTTGTGAGTGGGCAGGTTTCGTGGTGCATAGTCAGCTGAGAGTTTATAATAACAACAAAGAGCATGAAAACAATATGAAAGCGTGAGGGGGAAAATAGAGCAGCTGTTTCTCTGATCACAAGGAGCCAGGATGTGAGCACGCTGACTGTGTTGTGGAAGTTTCTGTCTGGTAACTAGACAGCTGCTGCTTGGCGATTGCGGAAGCTGGTTGCCATGAAGACAAAGCACACGTTGCACAACTCCTTTTTTTTTAATTACCAAAATAAAATAGGGGTGGGGAAATGCTTTCTCTATGAGAGAGTGCACCATCAGCATGCATCATAACTGACAAAGGTGCCAAACACACACACACAACCAAATGCATACCTGTCCTGTGTCTCCCTCTCCCTCCCCCTCTGCCTTGTCTCCCTCCAGGTCGGCCTCCTCCAGCGTCAGGCCACACACCCGGCAGCACAGGGGGAAGAGGAGGACGGGCAGCGGGGCGGAGGGGGAGCCGAGGCCCCCCAGCGTCTGCAGGTAACCTGAGTCCTGGGACACATGCATCATCGCGTCTGCAAGGAAAACAGAAACAAAGCGGTTACTGACCAGGGATCAGTCGTGAATTGTGTTTCTTCACAGATCGAGGTTGACTTGTAATTTGTAATTTTTTATATTAGGGAGACAAATCATTTTAAAGCTGCACAAGGTGGCATTGTATGTATGTAGATATGACTCTGAAGTAAGGATGTCACAAGAATCAATATTTAAGTATCAAGTCTATGCCAAAATTTTGAAATCGATGCCAATATTGGTGATTTTAGGAATGAGCAGTATAGACGCAATTTGATCCCTATTTTGCAGTAGGGATCTTATTCTAATTAACCTGTATGTTTAAATACTGAGTCACACAAAGTTGTGACTCAAATGTTTGCTTGATAATATTAATACAGTTTTTAATAGAGATGTGTGTGTGTGTGTGTGTGTGTGTGTGTGTGTGAACAGGCCATGGTATTGAATCAGGACTCAAGAATTGTGGATTTAAAGTGCTACTGGTAGCAGCTACTAAAATGCTGGCTTTCTTCAAAAGGGACCAGTTTCCTAAGAACTTAGGGACATCAAGAGAGCAAATCTAATGAGCTGAGGCTGTATTTAGGAAGTCACACACATGCATGTTCATGTAACACAGGAAAATAAACAATCTGTTGCTTTGCATGATGCTTTCACATTTACAAAGAAAGACACTGGGGGGGGGGTATTGTGTCAGAACAGCACCAAGGCTGAAATACTGAAATGTGGATTGACACTGACAAATTTGTCGCCACATGGAAGCTCCTCTGTTGCAGAAAGTAATTCTCAGTGATCACACACCCTCCTCCACCTGCTCTCATAAACTGCTGTGTTGGACTAAAAATCCTCGCCCTCTCCTGAGCCTATTTCCTCTGCCCTTTGACCTCCAGCGTTGGGGATGTGAAGCTCACTCTGACAGTGAGTGGCTGTGCCACACAATGACAGCTCAGCTTGACAGCAGTCAGCTCACAATTGATAGGCAGTCAACCAGCTGCTCTTCCTCTTTTCAGACTCTTTCAGTTTCAGGACATTTCAGCTCCACACTTCCCCTTTTCTGCTTTCCTGATTCCAAAATTAAAAGTGAGCCAATTCTGCCACGCAAGCTCAATAATTTGATATTTCCCTGCAGACAGACCATAAAACGAGAATTTTTACTTCCCCTTACATTTCATTTACTCAATCAAGGACTTTATTTTCTTGCCCTTACTTGTCATTACTTTCAGTCTTAATGCTGTCACAATATTTTATAATGTGACAGCATATGTGCTATATATAAGCCTACAAAATAAATAACTTCAATTGAACCTGTGTGGAATTTTCTGCTGTTACATTGTGGATGGTGGAGGTTATTTTACACTGGACAGACGCAGAGACTGACAGATGTGGTCACAGCTCTTCATGATGCACTGGTTGATAATGATGTGCACCATGTATTTCAGCATGAGGCCTGCATGTTCATAAAGGACCAAGAGTATCCAATGTGCCAAGAATGCAATGTTATCTTAGTTTTTCAAAACTAATGACTTATGACTGCCCCGTTGACCGTAGTTGTAGCCGAGCAGGAGCCTGCAGCACATCGATATGAGGCTCAGCACTTTAGTGGCCAGTGAAATAATGCTCTCTGCATCTGAGGATGATGCCAGATCATATGTAAGCAGGGTCTAGCTTCCAAAACAGCAAAGTTTTCTTTTAACAGTGCAATGACAAAATCAAAAACCAAACATAAAAATCTACAGATACCGATCAATCATTGCTTAAACACCATAAATAAGCTTGTGTCTGTGGTGAAATTACCGACACACCTTTTGCTGGCATTTTACCTAAACTGCAATGCCTACTGGAAACGTATAATTGAAATTACAGCGTGGCTAATTACCTCATCTGATGATTCCAGCAACTCTCCAACTCAAACCTTTTTTCCTCCTGGCATTACCCTGAACATCCTGAAAGTGTGCCTTGCAAGCAGCATTTCTTTTACTGCCACAAGAGGGAGACATATCATCCAGAACTGAAATATTTCAACTGCTGATTTAAATAAATCGTTGGTGTGGTCATATTACCTTGTTCTGTTTCTCCGTCCGTTTTTTTCCTCCTGGCTCTCCTCTTTTCCTTCTCCCTGCGCTGTGGCCTCTCCTGCGAGTGCATGCGCTGGTGCCTCCGCAGGTTGCCAAGGGAACTGCAGGCGTAGCTGCACTGGTGGCAGCGGTACGGCTTCTCGCCCGTGTGGGTGCGGGCGTGGCGCTGCAGGTTGACGCGCTGCGCCGAGGCATAAGGGCAGATGGGACAGCGGTAGGGCTTCTGCCCGTCGTGGGTCCTCATGTGGCGCTTCAGGTGGTTGGAGTAGCGCGAGGAGAAGGCGCACAGCGAGCAGGAGTACAGCTTGGGCGCAATTTCGCCGGCAGCGCCCGTCTTGCCGAGGCCCCGCCTCTTCCTGTCAGAGTCGTCGCTGACAGGCTGGTTGGACAGGTTTGTCCCTTCCACTTGCGACGAGTCAAACATGACGACGCGCTGCTCTAGCTGGAGGCCTTCCTCGCATGACAGGCAATAGAGCCCTGCCCCCAAGTCAAGCCCCGCCCCTTTAACAAAATAACCCACAGAATATTAAAAGATCGGATGAAACAGAACATTATTTAGTTCTAGTTTCACACCAGAGACAACTTCAGGACAGTTTGCCCCATTGGTTAACTCTGAATACAGCACAGGAAGATATTGGTAAATGGACCAGCACCTACCTAGATCTAAGCCCGCCCCCAAAGGCGTGTCTCCCAAAAGCTGGCCACACCCTTTACAGGAGAGGAAAGCTGGGAAGGTAGAGTCTGTCTGCGCTGAAGGGTCGTCCTCCACGCTCAGGGAGAAGACTGTCATTCCTGCAGAATGACAGAGAGAGGAGAAACCTGGCTCATTGGAATAAACTGGTATATTTGTAGATACTGATCAGCTTCATGAAATCTGTAAAACCAGCAGGGAAATTCTGCACAGGCACATCAGATAGTGGCAAAATCTAATATCGTGCATCGCTAGAACGCTGTGAGTCGCCGCACTTCCTCAGTAAAAATGAGACCGACTCGAAAAGAAGAAATATCTTTGTGTGCTGGGTGGAAAAGTCACAGCCGCCACCAGCCAAACACTGATACACTGATAAGCCAAGTTTCATGTAATTTGTTTTCGTAAATAACTAAACCGCTTATGTGCTATGTGAAATCCATTCATTTTAACCTCCAGTTAGCAATAAAGCATTTCTCTACATGCAAAACGCCACAATGAAATTGCTTTGACAGCCAATGATCTAATCCTGATGTAAAGCTCAGTTTCTTTCACTTTCATAAATCTTGTATAACAAACTGAGCTTCATATCTATCCCGGAGGCCCTAAACCACGGGGCCACCAGTGCCCCCTAGTGGTCTGCAGACTAAACATGAGGAGAATGCGAGAGGTCCTTAGTGGTCCATAGCAAAAAAAAAATGTGTTTTTTTTTTTCCTCTTGAAAATTGGTTACTGAATAAATATTTTTTTAAATCAATATTTATGAGAAGATATCAGTGCAATGATTATGTGTCTTTCACTGTGTCTGCCATGGCGTGTCACAGGCAGGTGAAAGAAATGTAATGATGTTTCTTAAGGCAAAGCAGGGCAAATTTAGTAAAATCAGCAAGTTCAGTGCAAAAATGGAGTGTGTTCTCAAAAAAAAAAAAAAAAAATTGGGATAGCATTGCACAAAAATATATTTAATTGTCTGCAGATACAATGCAGATTATATGAAGTACAGATTTATTACCACATACCACACACTGCTGAGAAAAAGTTGTATCTGCACATTTACAGAGTCTTCTCCAATGACAAAATTAGCAGTGGCGGTTGAATATCTGTGCTTAATCAATGTCAAAAACATTCAAAATCTATGCAAACCATGACTGTGTTCAGAAAATTCCAAGTGTATGATTTTTTGATGTTCATTAACTTTTTTATTGATTATAACGTGACTCATTCTATGACACACGTTTAAAAGAGCGTACACTCTGCAGTGCCAGTAAGTCAAAGTCTGGTGTGCGACTAAAATGTGGCTGTTATTCAGAAACCTTGTATAAAATATACAGTAAGTGTGAAAACTGGTCTATTTTAACACTAGTAACGTACCAAGAGAGTGGGATTATGTAATTTTTTGCAGAAGCATATTTCTCCCTACAGTCTGCATATTATAAATCTGATTGGTGAACTGGGACCTATTTTGTTTGTAGAGAGCATTTTCCATCGCTACATTTGATGTCACGTCACAACGCTCTACCCACAATATTAAAAAGTGGATGCCTGACTATGTGTCTTTTATTCAGATTTGAACCGACAACCTTCAAGTTTCAAGCCGGTCTCTTAAGATTCCCTCTTTGTTACAGCTAGTTTAACCCTTAGATGCATACGTGGGGTCAAAAATGACCCCGGAGGTGGTTTTTTTGCAATATCTTAGTCATTTTAAATTTTTATCATTTAATCTTCCATGTATTCCTCAAATAGGTTGTCTTTGACATGAGGCCATTTGGATTTGTATCTAATTGTTATATTTTTTAAGTAATTGCATTTTTTATATCAATACCCCACTCTTCCATACGTGGGGTCAAAAATGACCCCAAGCATTTTCTATGGAATTTCAAGGCTTAACCCTAGGAACCTTTGATTATTATCAACTGTGGATGTCAGGTAAACATCTAGTGTTGATCCACACATCTAATGCCAGCAGTCTCACCACCCTGAAGGTTATTTTTACACAGCAACATACATGTAAGTATTATCATCATTTTTATACCTCAGAATATATATATGATGACTGGAAGGTAACCCACGCCTGCCAACCTACATCACTGAAGCAATGGGAAGGTGTAGAATGACAAAAGCTGCAATCCAGCCACAGGACAGAAGCAGACAGGGCCAGCAGAAGAGAAAGAGGTGTAAGATATGTCCAAGAAACAGAGATCGCAAAGCCACCAATAGTTGTTGGAAATGCAGTGACCCTGTGTGCAGCGCTCACAGCCACAAACAAGTAGTTTGTAAGAGCTGCTCACAGTGAGAAGAGAGAAGACACACGTGTGTGTGTACATATGTGTGGACGTGCATAGACAGACAGACAGGCGGACAGACAAACAATGAATGTTGGCGTTTTGACAGCTGCATTGATAGCAATATTTTGATCAAATGAAAGAAGGTGATAAATCAGGGCTACTCAACTTAAGATGGCTCAGGGGCCACTCAGCAAAATTCAGCTGTGTCCAAGGGCCACAAGTCTGTCCTATTTTGGACGTTTAAACAATAATTTTGTCAAATGAATGAAACATACAGAAAACAGCTACATTTCCATCCAAGGCCAAACCTCACTGAATAAAAGATTGTCATACAATGATTAATGATGAAATGATCAGGTTACAACAAAATGAGGCTTTATTCCCAAAAAGATTAGATAGAATCATAACAATTTTATTATATGATAGTGGCGGGCCGCATAAAAATGATGTACGGGCTGCATGTGGCCCCTGGGCCATGGGTTGAGTAGCCCTGTGATTAATGAACATGTAAAACATGAAATTATTCTTGTGTTGACCAAAATATAATAAGAATCATTATTTTAAAACCAAAATGAAGAAATATTGCATTAAACACATAGTTTCTAATAGGGATAATTTTTGGATGTTTACTTTTTTTTACCTATTTAAAATATGTTTTTTGATAAAATGTTTATTAAAAGTGATAAATGGACATGTCAAACATGAAATAATTCTTTTGTTGACTAAAATACAATAAAAATCATCATCTTTAACTAAAATGAAAGACATTTCTGAAGTTTACAGCGGAAAACCCATTCATTTCAATTGGGGTCATTTTTGACCCCACTCATGGAAGAGTGTAGGGTTTGGTGAGCCATGCATCTAAGGGTTAAAAAAAAAAAAAAAAAAAAAAAAAAAAAAAAAAAAAAGGTATACGGGACCAAAAAAGGACCCGTAAAAAGGGGTGAACTGGAAGTGAGTTTCACATAATAATATGATATGAATGTGTAATTAACAGGACCGCTCACTCGTTATTTGCCTGTCTGTTTAAATGCAGAGTAACACTTGGATCACTGTATTCCAACCAGGGAATTCACTGACAGCAAAAAGGTTAGGGCTGAAGGACATTTAAAAAGAAAAAAAAAAAAAAAATCAATTATTTTGACACATAATGTAATACAATTCACAATTTCGCTGTGTGTGTGTGTGTGTGTGTGTATATATCACTGACCAGCATCTCTGTCCAACCCCATGATCTCAGAGTCTCCGAACTCCAGCTCTCCACTCAGCAGGAAGTCACTCTCCAAAACGAGGCAGCCGGGCTCACACACCACTGCTCCATCCTCTGAGTCCACTACACACACACACACACACACACACACACACACATAATTATAATTGGTACAGTTGTCGAAACACCTAACCCTTTACAAAAGTAGTTAATGATAGCATCAATACAAGGATCAACAGTGAAAGCAAAAAACAAGGTGAGTCACCCAAGAGATGCGAGAGAAAAGCCTATAAAAGTAAGGTTAAAAAAGAGGGAGCTTAAGGACTGAAGCCAAAAAAAAAAAAAAATGCTGATTGAGTCAGGGTGAGGTAGCTCGTCCCAGAGGCCCCACTTTCCTTTCTGTTTTCCATCTAGACTAAAATGCACATCTAGATTTCTATTAGAGAGCAATATAACACTGGGTATCACTGGGAAATTAAAGTCTGCATTACTGATAGTGGCTCTGTAAGACTTTGGTCAACTTCCTTTATTGAATGGAAGCTCAATTTCTGATGAAACAGAAATTTTTAGGGTTAAATCTTGACCAACTTTTGCCTCAAACCTTCAGAAAGATCAGACAGAACAATGTTTTCTGTTACTTAACAAGTTTAGCATTTCTTTTCAGGATGTAAACAGTCTGCTTATATTTATATTATAGTTATTCCTGGAACATTCAACAGATTGGCAACAATTAGACAGACTAACAGTTAAAAAAAAAAAAAATCCCAAGTGTAACACAGGTCACTCTGGAGCTTATATTCACATACAAGATATCAAAAAGGTAAATAAATTCTGGATTGGTACTGTGAAAACACAGGGGTAAAGGAATCCAACACAGCAGAAAGATACTGATAATCTGTGCTTAGAGAGGAAGAAGATGGAAAAGTTCAGGGGGAAGAGGGTTTGGGAGGGGGACAAGACAGTGTCACGCGAGCACAGGAAATCAGTGAGGATGAGATAAGTGCAGAGGAGGAAGAGTTGCAGGGCGAGGAATGGCAAAGGAAAGCCAGAGATCCAGGAAAAGGAGGGGGTGAAAGAAAGGATGAACAGGAGAGACATGAGGCAGACAGGGGAGGGACAACAAAGACAAATAATCCATTGCATTTTCATTTACTTAAATGTCTGCGTTTGGCACTTTTCAACAGCTTATATAACAATATTGGTTCAACCCAGTTCATAATTTTTTTTTTTCCATTGTCAATTCTAAACACTGTGCTTGGTAGCATGAGCAGCAACAGCCACCATGACTAAAGAGACAGATAAAAGAGTGTCACCCACAGAAAGGCAAAAGAAAATCCAAGGAAGGGCGGGACACAAAAAGCAAACAGCGCTTCGCACCACCAGAAAACAGTTAGAGGAGTGAGAAAACAAAGAATGAAAAAATAAAAGAGCGAGCAAAGAGGAGAAACAGGAAGCAACGAAGGGAAGGAGGAAGGGAGCAAGGAAGGAGGGAACGAGGGAAGTCAGGTGTGAGCTGATTACCATGGCGAAGAGGAAGTACAGACAGGATGCAGGGAGGAGGAAGAGAGGAAGTGGAGAGTCCAGCCGTGCCAGAGCATTCAGGATGAGATAACACACACACACACACAGACAGATACACACACACACAATCTATCTCCCATATTATCTCTGCTTGACAGTGAGGAAGACACGCAGCCTTAAAGAGAGCTCAGCCGGGCTGCAACAAACTCTGCATATCTCCCAATTCGATACTACCATGATACTTGGGTGCTGATTCAATATGTACTGTGATTCTTAAGGACCGCAATCTGATATAACAATTCACTGCATTTTTGTTTTATGAATCATCCTCTAGTTTGTAGATGTAAAGATTCATGAAAGTCACAATAGGTCATTTTATACAGTGACATCAGGTTTAAAAAAATGCCTCACTATGGTGAAATATCAACTATGAGGGCTAACATCACCACACATGAATAAACCTGAGCTCACTGAATCAAACAGTCTTAGCTTTCCACTCAAATCCAATTCATGCAACTCCATGACTGTTTAGGCCCCAGTCTGCACAAATACACTACTAAATGCAGGACTTGTGGGCCAAACTGCATGGGATCAGCATAAGGTGGGCCCATTTACATTCAGATATCTGGAGGTCAGAGGTCAAGGGACTCCTTTGAAAATCTCCATGTTAGTTTTTTCCTCACCAAAACGTATCTGCACTTTGGAGAAATATTTTACCTCCTGGCTGACAACCCAGAGTGACCTGCTCGGTATCAGCTGATTCGTTAGGTCATCTAGTTTCAGATGATACCAACACCTTTAATTTAACTGATTCAAAACTAGAAAAAAAATGATTTACAATCGTGAAAAACGTGATACTTTAGTGAATCGATTTCCAGCACCCCTAGTGTCCAAGTAAACTTTACCATACAGTTTCTATAATACATCACTGGCAAAAGTTATAGATTAAAAAAAAAAAAAAAAAAAAAAAAAAAAAGTTTTAAAGTTGGGTGTCTGGCACACGCTTTCTACAGCAACAAAGAGCCACTTCCTTAAAGTCAGCAAAGCAGAGAAATGGTGAAGGGCAGCTCCTGTGCCCTCGGTCCCCCCGACCTCCTCCTCCAGCTGACCGGCACACACACACACCGCTCCGGGACTTACACTTCACCGGCTGGGGGTTGGATTGCTTTCTCCTCGGCATCCTGCTCGCTCTCTGCCTCGGTCCGCCTCGCAGTCACGGATCTTCGGGTTTGGGCGACACCGCAGACAGTCAGCAATGTCCGTCAGCCAGCCAGGCAGCCAGCTAACTGCGTGTCATCATCACCTTCTTCCTCTTCCTCCAGCGGACAGTAATAGCAGCGGTGTCATCGCTACGTTGGGGCCATAACTTCTCCCTGAAACACAGTATCCCACGGCGCTGGTGTGTTACACCTGCTTAAACCACACCGCAGCCCAATAAATCTCAGTCTACAGCAGTTATCAAACACACTGCGGTGCTAGATACTGAATTATAGTGCTGTCTAATTTGCATGGTGATTCATTCTTTGTTATTGTTCCGCAGTAACTAACGCTATATGGAGCCATCTTGCTAGCTAACGCAAGCTAGCTGCTTCAACGTCCAGAAAAGCGCTGCCGTTTCGGCGAGCTCGACGTCTGAATCAAATAACATTTGTGAAAATCAACCCGCCGACACGCTTACCTGTGATAATGTCCCGAAATAGCGACCGAGAGCGTCGAAAAATCTCGCTAACCCTTGCTAAAGAGTCTTTTGTTTCCAGACGCACACCGCTAACCATCAGAGCTCAGCGGACCGACACTTCCCGGAGGCTGACGTCATTGACAGGCGTGGGCGGTTGTGGGATTTGTAGTCTTGGAACAACTTCCAACCCGGAATAGAGGGAAAGAGGAGGGAGGCCTCTCTCTCTCTCTCTCTCTCTCTCTCTCTCTCTCTCTCTCTCTCTCTCTCTCTCTCTCTCTCTCTCTCTCTCTCTCTCGCATATTCGTGTGTGTGACTGTGTGTATTAACAATTAAAACAGCACTTTCTCTTGAAAAAATAACCAAATTTCCTATAAGTTTCTCTCACAAGTTACATGTAACATTCTTCCACAAATTTAACTGTCTTCACTGTTAAAGCTTGCACTATTTCTTCTTTTGGTTGCAGCCAGGTTTGTATAATCAAAGTCACAACAATAGAATAGATGAAAACATGTCGACTGAATTTCTTTTTCACAAAATAAACAATCACTTATGTGTATTTTGTCCCATTTACTGGTCCCATTAAAAAGCCATTGTTGCCCAGAAAAAGGTGGCCAATAAGTGAATAAAGCAAGGTATTTGAGTCACAATGTAGGCTCAAGAAGTCACCCTGCACTCTATAGTTGTGTAGTAGATCTGGTCCATGAGATGTTGCCTATAAAAAGTGTAAATAGTTAGTTCATACTCAGACAGTTATGATATATGTTTATGAACCACTCTACATAGTGATTAGTTATTTCATCCACAGTTTGTGCATGTAGCCAGCAGTAATCTGACATTTAAACAAGGACAGCAGACTGCACATGGCAGTGCAGCACACTGTGATATGACTAAAAAGTTGTTCACCTAAAATTTCTGATCTTCATTTTGAGAGTAAAGGTGGGAATTTGCTTTAATGAGACATTTGGAGACTTGCTTGCATTATGTTTAAGCCTTCAGCTGAAATCCAGAGCAAGAGCAGAACAGGCTCAAGTTCTCACCAGCATTGCAAAACGACCAGTAATAAAGAGTACAGGGTCAGAGCCCCAGCTGCCTGCCAGTGGATTTAATACTGAGACATAAGAAAGCAAACAAATGATAGATGGCATGACAACTGCACCAACAAACAGCAGTCTTCTCTGAATTATACACATAAGCCACAGAAATCACTTTTTATGAGCCATTTATTTCAATCATAAATACACAACAAATACAATCAGAGTCTACATTTACTAGAAAACATTTATGAGCCAACTGTTAATCAAGTTATATTTTACAGCTATATGGCTTTAGTGTAGCCTATGTATACCTAAATAACATTACACCAGGGTGGTGTGTAAGGCTTTTCCACTGTCATTAGAAATTAGGCCTATTCAAATTCTGGCTGCTGTTGTGAAAAATTCAGCAGCAGCCAACACTGGAAAATATCAGTCACTGCTAGTCAAATTTCCTTCCCTAGAATATATTGTTAAGAGAAATATTATATTTATTTTTGCAGTTTAGAATTACATTAAGTGATGATATTCCATAAACATTATGTTAATTAGGCCTATCTATCCAGTACTGTTAGATGCTGTTTATTATTAGTTTTCTACTTAAACTGATTCTTAACCTGTCTTGTCTGATCATAAGGTGGGTTTGGTTCAGTGTCTATACCGATGAACATATGCAAATAAAATACAAATTAGTGAGTTTATCAACTTGGTTTTAATTCTAAATGAGCAATAAGTAAGATTTATATGGCCCCACAGGATAAAATATATCTATCAGAGGGCTGGCTGCATTACTGATCAAGAGCTGACTCAATGATTACTTCCCACATTTAAATTCAACATACTCTGGGCCAAACATTTGCATACATTTTAAATAGATAACAGTCATCATAGAAAATTTATGCCCCTGCAATAACTGGGTCTTAACTTTTGATTAGTGGAGCTTGCTCTCAGCTCTCAGGACTTGTATCGCCAAAATGCTACTCATGTGGCAGAAATAAACTACAGCAGTGGCTGCACAAAAAAGAAGTGCCAATGAAAAAAAAAGTAGTTTCAGGTTGCACTTTAGGTATAAAAAATAGACACAGCATCTATTTCCTTCTTTTTTTTATTAGAGGTGGGTGTCACTCTTCAGTTTTTTTGAGTACAGCTACTGCAGAACTTCTTTATAAACATCAAAAGTGTCTAATTTGTAAATCCTTGATATTCTGGACATCTAGTTGATCTTATGCAGGGAGACTTATGGCAAAATAAGAGGGTAGGTTTAGGGTTTAGTGCTTTGCCCAAGGACACTTTGACAAACACATGGCCGCTCTAAATTGAACAAGTGACCTTTTGGTTATGGAAACTCAAAACCAACATGCCTCCTAGCATCATAGAGAGTGTTTGCTGTAAATCGAACCAAACCCACTGAACCGACAACCTTCCATACTCAGGAGTTGATCATGGACTCAAACTCATCAATCCTCTGTCTGGTGTTGCCTTTCCGGATCCTTCTGTATGACACGGTTTTGTACTTTGCCTTTTGATGGCCGTCGTTTTTCTTGTCGTCGTCCTCACCGTTCCCCTGGAGAGAGTTTTGGCCAGCTTCCTGTTCTTGTTCTTCCATCGCATCTTCCTCTTCCTCTTCCTCCTTCAGTTCCTCCATGGCACTTCCTCGCGGTTTACTCACAGATTCCTCACTGGAGAAGTTCTTCATTGGATCGACCTCCTTGTTTCTTTGCCCAGCCGCGATCACAATTTGACTAGTGGTGTCCATCAACAGTACTGTCTCATCCAGCAATGTGGGACCCGATAACTCTGACAATAAAGGAAGCAAAACCATTTGTTAGACAGACTGCTTGCTCAAAGATTTGTTTTGTGACCTTAGAAAATCTCATAACTAGTTTGGCAAAGTTCCCGGCTTTAATTTGTGATGTAAAATGTTTAATTGTCTGAGGGAGAAGCTATGTGATCTTCAAACACATACTTTTGGCAATCAAGTGGGCAGCATCATTGTGGAATTTTAATTGGACTTTAATGGATGAATTAACTCTCCAGTCTGCATCCCCAGTTTGTGTATAATTGCAGTTACATAAGAATGTACCATCAGCAGAGCACACAGAGTACATGTACATACACTGTTCCCTCTAAACAAAATAGAACTAAATATAGCCAAACATTTCCATATCTAAAGGTGTAAGGGTCACCAAACAATGCTAAATTAAACCAGCAATAAAGATATTTAAAATCTAGAAGAGCACCAACTACTCAATATTATGCATTTCAATCACCTTTTTTGCCTAATGTACATTCAGCCTTATTGATTTGGGATTTCTGAGGATCATCTAATTTGAAGTCAAACAAGAGTACTAAAGTGGTAATGGTAGAAGAGGATGAAGTCATTATCGTGGAAATAGTAACTGTACTATTTGTAGAAGTGGTCAGTTTATAATACTAGTAATGCTACTGGAGGCTTGATTTTGCTTACCTCTCTCAAGGTGAACTTTTATTTCAGTTGGAGTGTCAGTTGCCAGATCAGATGTTGTTTGGCCTGCTGGCTCGGGTGTTGTTTCAGGAGATTGTGTTTCTAAGATGCCTTGATGTCCTGGAGGATGAAATGACTGCGCTCCTAAGACCTCTGGTTTGTCTGAAGTCGCCGGTTCTTCCTCAGTTGATGTCTGTTCTTCCTCAGCGGACGTCTCCTTGTTCTCCAAAGCTGATGGCTCTTCTTGAACCGATGTGTCTCGTCTGTCTGAAGTTGAGGATCCTTGGTCGGTTGACGTCTCTGAAAGCTGCTTCTCCTCTTCAGCTGAAGTCTCTGATGCACATGCCAATACCTCTGTGGGATCACTTGGATTAAGAGGATTCGTCTCTTCTGGAGACTTGGGAAAAGGAGTCTGAGAGTGTGTCAGGGGTGTAGCGTTGGGCTCTGTGTCTGAATCTATGTTGGTTCCGCCAGAAAGAATATGTTTGCTGCCATTGTTGTTGCTCGGTGATGTGAGATAAATGTCCTTGATTTGGGTTTTGGCAGCAGCTCCAGAGGTATTCTCTTGATCCATAAGGGCTCCGGAAGCTTCTGTAACTTTACTGTGAATTCCTGTAGTGGAGTCACCATTTTCTCTTGGAATACTGTCATTAAGCATTTTAGGGAATTCAGGGTCATGTAGGGGTGATGACAGAGAGGCCAGGGATGCTTTGCCTAAATCGAGTTGAGTGAACTGGACTGGAGGACACTCCAGCAGGATGCCATTTGGTCCTTTCTCTCCTTGTTCCATCTCCACCTCCTTCTCTTCTTCCTCCTCTCTCTCCATGTCTTTATCTGCTTCCTTCTCTTCCTTGGGCTCCAGTGCCTCTTTTTCATCTTCAGCTTGTTTTTCTGTCTCAATTTTTTCTTGTTTGCTTGCTTCCTCTGTTTCCTGTCCTTGCTCCGTCCCTGGCCTTTCTTGGGCCTCCTCCTCCTTATCCTTTTCCTCTATGCCTCTATTTTTTTCTACCTCCTTCTCCCTCTCTACCTCATCTTCTCTTTCTGTGTCTCCCTCCTCATACCTTTCTGTCTCTGTTGTTTCCTTTGCTTCCTTGTCTTTCTCTACTTGCCATTCTTTTTCCTTAGTTACCTCCTTTTTGTCTTCCCTTTCTTCTACCTCCTTTTCCTCTAGCTCTTTTTCTGCTTCCTTTCTGTCCTCTACCTCCCTGTCTTCTCCCTCGTGTCTTTCTGTCACTATTTCTTTCTCTTCCTTCTTTTCTTGTTCTTTCATTACACCCATTTCTGCTTTTTCCACATCCTCTACCTCTTGTCTTGTTATCTCTTTCTCTATCCGCTCGTTCTGTTCCCTCAGTACCCTTTCTTCTTTTTTGTCTACCTCTTCTTCCTGTCTTTCTACCTCTTTCCCTGCTTCATCTTCTTGTTCCCCATCTGCCATCTTTTCTTTGTCGTTTTCCTCTGTCTCTTCTTCTATCGTTTTACCTGCCTCCTCTCCTTGATCCTTTACAACCTCATTTGCCTCTACTTTTTCCTTTACCTCTTCAACCTCCTGTCTCTTTATATTTTTCTCTCCCATCTTTTCCTCTACTTCCTTTTCTTCTGCCCTCACCTTCATCTCTTCTTCTTCTTTATCGTCTACCTCTTCTTCCTCCTTTCTCCTAATCTTTGTCTCTGCTTCATTCATCTCAATGGTCTCCTCTTTCTCCAAATGTTCCACTTCTTCCTTCATGGAATCCATAATATCTCTTCCTGTATCTTCTTCTTCTACTTTTCCCTTTTCTTCTGTTGTCACTTTCTCCACCTCTTCATTTCCTGTCACTTTTTCCACCTTTTCCATTGCTGCCTCTATTGTTTCTTCCTCAGCCTCCACGTTTTTCTTGCTCTCTTTGTCTTTGTCTGTTCTTACCTCTTCATGTATGTCTGGCTCCATTTCCACACTTCCATGATCTTGTTTATCATTTTCAAGGATATGTCCCCCTTCCTTTGTCCCTACTTCCAGGCTATTGTCTTCTTGATTTTTCTGAGCTTTTTCCTCGTCTTCTTCCTCCTCATTTTCCTGCTGCTTTCCACCTTCACAGTCATCTGCTTCTTGAGGACATTTTGCCTTCTCCACATCACACGATGCAGTCCCCTGATCGTCATCATGACTTTTTCCAGTCTCATCCTGTTTTTGTTCCTCAGAAAAAATGTCTGTTGTCTCCATAGTGTCCTCTATAGAAAGAATATCTCCAAAGAGCCCAACTGCCTGAATTACCCGAGAAACTATTGAATTCTCCTCCAGGTCCAAGCTGTCCAACAAATCTGTGGCATTCCACCAGACAGCCATAATTCCTTCGGTAGAAAATGAGAGGAAAATCACTTTGTGCACTTTAGTTAGCAGGATTATTTTGTCAAATAGAGGGAAAATAATATAATATGACAAGTGTCAGAGTCAACAAATGCTGCAAGTTTAGCAAAATGGAAAGTTTTCCTCATAAGTTTAAACCAGTCGCACCTGATTTCTTCAGCCACTTGTCTATGCAGTAAAACTTCTCATACTCAGAAAAGCAAGATGTGGGATTTAGTTAATGCTGATTGGCAGAAATGCCACAACACGTCATCTCATGAGCGATAGTCTGGTGACTGGTGGCCACGTTTTCAGCCTCATGCTCCATGTTGGTGAATGCACTTCTGTTTATAATACTTTAATCTCTTAGGACTGATCCTTCTCCTTAACCTGAAACCTCTGACCATTTGGGTATTTTGTGGGACGAATTATAGCTACACCTCTCTACATTTGATTATTTTCAAAACATAGGACCAGTAAGCCCAACGGAAATCCGTAAGAAAGTCAAAATGTCATCAAACAATAATTTCCAGTGTGTTTTAACCCAGGTTCTCTTACATTTACAAGAGACCCTTATTATGTTAGTTAAAGCTTGATTAAAGTATGTGTTTTTTCTTCAAAATAAGTCATAGATTGCACAGAATGCTCTGTTAAAACTTATTCACTATTTTAAGGCTTTGAATGTAAAAATCCATCCCACAATATTTGCCTGTGTGTGTGTGTGTGTGTGTGTGTGTGTGTGTGTGTGTGTGCATGTTTTTTTTTTTTTGTTTGTTTGTTTTATTAAAATGAAACAACATTAACAACAATAATAAAAAAATAAATAAATAAAATGTCTCTAGCACCATGTTTTGATTTATTTTGGCTGGACCGTTTGTTTCAATTTCAATCACAGACAGGAGCTTTAAGTGTCTAAAATAGCATGCAGATTAACATTCTTGTAATGGTTTATCCCACTGTGGTATGTTGAGCTTCACCGTATGCTCTTATGTGTCTGTTATGAGACTCACATGTAAAACATGTAATACCGTTATGTCACTGTGCATACATCAATACACATGATCCAGTGTAACCTGTTATGCTTAAAATCTCCAGTGTAAGCATTTCTTCTTTCCAAGATAAACCTGTAGCACAAAAAAGAGAAATTATGCTAGTTTGTTAAGAGGGTGGGTATGGTATGTAGTTGTTTTAACTCCTTATTTTAGCAGAATTTATTATCCATACTATAGTGAGATAAACTTAAACCTTTGCCTCCCTGCAAAATATGATTTGATTGTTCATCAGTCAATCACCAAACATCACTTGGATGATGTTGCATTTCTGAAAATATCCCTCAAGAAGTTTGTTAAAAAGCTACATCTCTGGAAAGCCTTTACAATTATGTCCACTAGATGGCACTATGGCCTTTGAAATACTGAAGGAAACTGAGGACTGATTTGGATTAGATTTCAGTGTCGTGCAGTGTTGTTTGGCCCATTTGGATTTCTGAGGCACATCCACACATGACACGGCACTTTGTCCATACACACCTTTTAGCTCACACCCAGTTGTCATACATACACTAGATGGTTTTCTCAGACTTTGCTGCTTCAGTTCGACACAAAGTCAAAACATATTTAGTTGTACATAATCAGCTAAACAAAAGAAATCTGAAGACTCATCTTTCCACAAACTGCACCTCTCAGCTCATCATATAAAGGACAAAAGAACATTAAGTGAATTTCAGCTGCAGTTTCTCCAAAGTCACAGTTTATGTGGTAACTGAATCAAAAAATAAATTAATATTAAAATGATGTATACAATATCCAACCTTCAGCAATGTAATGTAAATCTACATTTTTCAGAATTCCTCTTTGATGGCTGCTGATTTTTAAAACATTTTTACAATTTTGTTGATGCATGTATTGACTTTTTTTTTTTAACAACACACAACACACACCACACACACACACGCACGCACACACACAAATCACTACTTTCACTAAACTATACCACAGGTTTGCGGACCTCTCAGACAGACACAGGGCAAACAATCACTGTTTATTAGTAAGTTAATGTCACATAACAGCCAGCTCGCTTTGTCAGAAAATTTATTGCAATAATAAAATAATATAATAATACAAATGAGACTGAAATGTGTTTCAGGAATTGCACAGCATCTTTCATGAAAATATGTAGCCCAGTAAGAGTATTTTATCATCAATGTGAATTTTACATTAAGCAATGGTGCAATCAAAGCTTTAGGAATAAACAATTTCTATATAAATAGGTGTATACTGTATGAACAATAATATCACATTCATCATTATAGAGTGATTATAAGGAGGTTAAAAAGGTGCCTTGTTGACTATGAATATTAGATATGGATATATAATTCAGATAGATGTAATTTTGTGTTGAACCAACCTTTAATAGCTGAACTCTTGACTTCTAGCTGAATTGTGTTCAGAATTGAGGTATCTGCAAACTGTTGAGAGTGCCACCTACTTTTACAAAATGATTGATAAGATAAATTTAAAAATATTGCAGTATTTCTTAACAGATAATACCTTACACAATCAAGCTGAGTAAACTATACCTGCAAATTATACCTTTACAGACTGTTTCCTCTGTATTTTAGACACATAGGTGGGTTGGGTAATGATTTTTTCCAAAAAGTAAGTAAAATAAGTAGGCCTTTGGAAGAAAAAAAACTTGCAATGTTCTCTCTGAGTTTAAAAAATGGTGAAAGAATGAGACACAAACTCTCAGATGCCTGTGAACTAGCAGCAGCATGATCGGTGGCTCCTTCTTGACATGAAATCAGCACTGAGCTTTCTTTTCCTAAAAGCTTTCTGTATCACTAATATGTGGGCCACATGTTTTTTTTTTTTTATTATTTTTTTTTAAGATTCACTTCTATTCTGTGACTTTGACTCCAGTTGCGCCCTCCAGGCGGTGAGCACCTCGTCATCTTCAGCCTCTGCAGCAGCCCGAGCTCTGATCCTCTGCCTGGTTTGAGCGATGAAGGCAGCAACATCATCCTCCTCCTCGTCTGTTTCCTCTCTCCTACTCCTTCTCCCCTCTGTCTCACTGCTTTCATATCGATGAGTGAACTTTCTCTTAGCAGAGAAGTCGTGGTAGCTCTCCGTCCCCTCATCGCTCTCTTCATAAGCTGCATGCAACCTCCCTGCCCGGTTGTAGCTGTGGGATTGCGTGAATCCGTTTGAAGCAAATTCTGTATCTAATGGGGATCTTGCACCCCGGTAAATGTGCTCTGGGCTGGTGTCTCCACTTGGTGAATCTGAGTCCTCACAAAACCTTGACCTGTATCTGGATGTAATGCCATAGCCCTCTTCTTCTTCCTCAGCACAGGAGGCCCTCCGGCTTGAGAAGTCAAATTCAGAAGCAGAGGCATCAAGATCATCGTAGGGATCCACTGACGGGCCGGCGTCTGTTCCATCTGCATTCAAAGAGGAGTCCGATTTCCTCGGTGGGGGCCTGACACTTTTCAGCCAGTCGTCAATGCTGGTGTTCTTATTTTTCTCCAGAGCTGTGTTGAGATTCAAGCACCCAGAGAGGCCAAAGGTCCTTGTCGGTTTTTCTTTTTTCTTTTTCTCCTCAAGAAATTCCTCCTCTTTCCTCTTCTTCTCCTCCTCTTCTTCGTCTTCGTCCTCCTTTGGTTTCTTCTTCTTGTAGAGAGTGCTGCGCTTGTTGTCCTCCAGGATCTTCTTCTTTTCATAGGTAGCCATCTTGTCCCGCATCTCAGACTTGATCTCCTTGTCCATTGAGTCCAGTTTGCGCATGTCGACCTGGTCCTGGAACAGGCTGTAGAGGGGAACACTAGTGGTGGTAATTTTGTTTTTCCTGGAGGCAAGGCTGGAGCCTAATTCAGAGCCTCTTCCAGTGAGGCCTGAGAGACTGGATGACGCAGCACCTGAGAGAACTGACTCTGTCCTGCCACGACCTTGAGATAGCCTACTGGAGTACGAAGCTCCACTCAGCATTGATGCTTTGTCATCGTCAGCACCCCGTCCTGAAACCACGCTCGAGGCACCACCAAAGCTAAGTACTGATCCTGCACGTGAAGGAGGGGGGCAGGCTCATCTCGGCCTGTTTATGCATGATCGTTTCAGAGACAACATTAGCGATCCAGTTCTGGATGCTGGTTAAGTTGACCATGGGTTCACCTCCGGGGCCTTGGACTGTAGGCACTGGGACCATGGGAGGAACGGGAGGGAAAGGAAGTGATGGGGCTGTAGATTGTGCTGATCTGGTACTGCGAGCCTGTGATACAGAAGATATGACAGACGACCTGCCGCTGAGCATGGACATGTTGTCATCATTGGCAACACTCGGCGGGCCTGTGACTCCAGCTCCAGCCCAGAAGGCAGAAAGCGGTATGGTGCCTCCACTGATGGAGCTCTCTGTCTCCCAGCCACACATCGACTGACTTTCTTCTAAATTTTTCCTTGACCGCTCCAGAACCTCCTCACGTCCTCTGCCTCCTTTGGCTGTGGCAGAGTCCTCTCCCCGGCTCAGTTCTATATCTCATCCTTGTTCTCTTCCCCATAACGTCTCTGCTGCTTCAGCTTCCAGGATTGGTAGGCTGTCAGGTTGACATCTTGCAAGGGCGGTGTCTGAGCTTCTCCCTCGCCGTCTGCCTTCTCTCCTGCAACAGAGCTTTTTTCCCCATCCTCTCCATCTTTCTTGTTCCAGCCAAACTGGATCCTCTTGATGCGCCAACGCTCCAGAGGTGTAAGCTTCTCTTTGTTCTTCTGGCAGAAGTTGTACATGGAGCTGGTGTCGGAGAGAATGCTCTCCACCTCATCATCAATCTTTGTCTTTCCTCCTCCTTCCGTGGCGGTGCTCTCGCTTCCTTCATCATCATCTGTCTTACGGTAGCGAGCAGCGGCTTGTTCCTCGATCTCCCTAAGGCGCTGTTTCCAAAGATCCGAATAGCTTGTGCAGCTGGAGGTGGACATGGCATCGGAGGGCGGTCGCCTGTTACGCCGTTTCACTCGTTCTTTCACAGCACGTACATCCTCGCTGGTGACACTCTCCAGATCAGCGTCTCCATCTTCTCCGCCCTTCTTTGGCCGGCCCCCGAGGAGTGATTCCATATCCTCTCCATCACTGTTCAGCTGCGCCTCCCACCACTCTTCGCTCTGGTATTTCTCATTCCTCCTCTGCCACTCACGGACCATGCTGTCTACCCCATCGTCATCTTCCCTATCTGCCTCACCTTCTATCTTGGGTAAAACAAGCTCTTCTTGGGTGTTGTTGGTGCATGAGTGCCCAAACCCATTCTGTGTTCCAATCAACCCATTTCTAGCGCTGCAGCGGCTGCAGAGGAGGCCACGCTGCTCATCACGCTGGCGCCATCCTCCTCCTCCTCCATCATTATAGAGTGTGCTTTCACTCCTATCATACTTTGCTCTTCTTCTTCATCAGTCTCTTCATCATCATCATCATCACCGCCCTCACCAAATATGCGAGCACGAGCGCGTGCATCAATAACGGAGCACTGGCTAAGCGTTTCGTCATCGTCGTCACGCTCCTCCATCAGAGTCTCGTTGAACTCGCGCAGCTGCTTCAGGAAGCCTTCGTTCGGGTTGATGGCACGTTTTTTCCTCAGGGCGGTCAGGGCCTCCATGATAGTCATGTGCTGGAAGATCATGAGGTAGGACGCCACCAGGACAGCAGAGCGACTCACACCCATCATGGAAACCACAAGCACCTTGCCTACAAGTAAAGAAAACAGCCAAATCAAATTCTGAAAATGGCACATAATCAAGCACTTACGGTCATTAGAAACAAAACCAACTGTTAAATAACTGTGGGTCTTTCTATAGCCTGCAGACTAGCACACGGCCTGCTTTGCAGACGTTCCCTGCAGTGGTCTTTTGCAGACGTTCCCTGCAGTGGTCTTTATCATACATATATACTTATTTGTATATTGTTGTATATTGTATACAGGCTGTTCATTGTATATAGGAATGTCATATATTCTTTCTATTTTATCTTTATTTTTATTTTATTTTATTTTATTTATTTATTTTATTTTATTTTAATTATTATTATTATTGTTATTATTATTATTATTTTTATTTTTTACTTGCACAGTGCTGGATTTGTTGCATTTACATTTCACTGCTGCTGTACCTGTACATTCATGCATGTGACGAATAAATCTTGAATCTTGAATACAATCACCTTGTCATGGATTATCTCCTACATAAGGCAGTGACAGTCAAGACTTTGTTGGTGATGTCACCAGCCAGCGCTTCCTGAAGCAACTCCAGTTCTAAAGAATAGACTTTGTGACACTGACACTTTTCTAGGAACACATGGATGCTTTCTCTGGTTCATAGCCTTTTCTGTTTCTGAGAAAGATTGTTAGGTTGTACAAACTAAAATATTTTGAGTATATATTGTTACTTGTTAATCAATCAACAGTTGCATGTGCTTAGGTTTGTTGTTCAATCAGGATGTGTGGAACTTTACACAATGACTCGCATTCAAAATGGCACTGAGACAGGAATGAGTTCAGTACAGTGCAGGCCTGAGGAAAGTGCACAGCTGCTGAATAACTCTGGCAATCAAGATTACGCATATGGACTTCAATTGAGTATTGAGTGGGATTTCTTTTTAACCTTGAAATGTAACCTTGAAACACTATGGAACCTGACGAAAGCAATTAAATTAATAGTATAGATGCTTCAGTGGAGTACTTCACTGCAATGAACGATCTCTGTGAGATAACCTTTATCATAATGATAGAAAATTAGATAGATTCTGAACAGGTCTGTATCAAAAGAGAATGAAAAGAGAATGCAAATGGAGATGAAGACCGAAAAACAATCCAGCTGTATAAATGGTTTCACCAAAAAATAGAGAGAGGGAAACAGAAAAATAAATTGAGACACTAGCTAATAGAGACAAACATTTAAGAGGCATATAAAAACAACTCCCCTCAAAATCCTAAAAAAAACAACACATAACTCCCTCACCTCTGTGCGTTAATAAGGCCTCGTCCAGGAATTCAGCGGTCGTCCGGAAGTGAGGGGAGATGTCGGCACTGGGGAAGTCATCCACCTCGATGCCCATGTACTGGATGTTCATGCCGGCGTAGAAGGACTGGCTTGTGTAAACGCCGGTGCCATGGCCAGCGTTGAGAATATGGGTGATGCCCATACGTTTCAGACGAGCCTTGTTGACCGCAACAGATCTGAAAGAGACAACTAATAGTAAACTGATGTGGTAACAAATATAGTTAAATGAATATGGCCCTATTGAATCAAAAACTAAAAGCTCAAGCTCATGTTTACTTGAGACTCTTGGGAAAAGACGTATAAACAATGGGTAAAAAAACATATACTGACTGATATGGTGGAGGCACTATGATTCAACGGCAAAATTGCAAACATTGAGAGACACTGACTGATGACTGGTCTAAGACTAATTTTTAAATTTGACGGTGAGACATCTTTGTATTGTGTTATGGCATCAAAAGTTTACACTGATAGATGCAGTGGGTGGTGACATCACCTGCCACCAAAGACCAGGTAACCTACATTTTACCATTAAAGGTCAGGCTTCACATAGATTTGGGCTTGGGGTTTAGTTACTCTTTAAATCGCCAGTGGAGACTTTTGGTGTCCCATGATGGTCTAAATGCAGTTTCAGAGGGTTTTGTCCTAACCTGAGCATTATTCTTAAGGATATGGTAATTACTATACCATAATTAATTGTACTTTTTTTGGCCTGAAAACAGTCAAATAAAGCAATTCTGAGTACTGGCTCAAAATATTGGCAACTTCAGTCTAGAATACTAGTTTTAGTAAAGGACATCTTGAAGTAGCAAATCTTTGTGATTAGGGAGTCCTGCATCTGAAATGTTCCAACAGTCGCTGTAAGTCGCTGAACACCTCCATCAGCTAAAGTGGAACATGCTGACAGAGACTCACTTCTCAGCGATGAAGATGCTGGGCCACACCTCGTCCACGGGGTTGATGGGAGCCTCCACGCGGTCCTGCACCAGGGACCTCTGGATGTCCAGTACGCAGGGGGTGTTGTAGGGGCTGCGGTCGTCAATCATGTCCCTGACCCGGTTGTACAGGTCCTCCACCATCAGCTGCTCGGCGCTTTCCAGCATGGACTCCGGGATGGACTCGGCCCGCACGGCACGGGGCGGCAGCTCTGAGGAGGATGAGGACAAGATCCACATCAGACATGCTTCCACTGCTCTGATAACAACGATTTAATGGTCAGTGTGCTGTGGCTCACACAGATCGGCACAAATAGCACCTGTGACTGAAGAAGAGGTACATTGTGCATTGTGGTATTATTGCAGTGACATGCTATGTTATTTAGTGAGGCAAAAGACAATTTTCTTGCCTTGGCAGGACAATAACATTGCATTCTGTTCTGTTGTTCAGCTGTATTGTACTGTTGTGGATTGCACTGTATGCTCTTCTATTCTACTCTTTTCTATTATATCTGCACACTCAAATAGTACACATATTTATTTATCTTTAAATAAAGCCATAACAATCTCAAAGACACACTTTACTGTGATTACAGGGACTTAGGTAAGGCAGAAACACCCCTAATCACAGTAAGGAGCGACTTCCCGGGTGTAATTGTTATAATATATGCTATTTGATGAACACTTTTATTGGAGCGCCTTACGATATTAATGAAATGCCCCTTTGTGATAATCAGTCACCTAGAATTGGCAGTGTTGCCGTCTCTCGGTGCTGTCACAAAGGACAAAGATGCATTAAGGCACTTGAAGTAAATGCATATGCAAAACCACTCACACACATGCTCGCAGATTTTCTCGACTAATTTGGTCATAGGACCATGAGGCCACAAATGCAGCAACGTCAAAAGAACTCATTAAAGCAAATCTGACGTTCAGGTATTCTTCCACAGCAATACTCATCAGGGAACATTACTCTCGCTGCTATGATAAGTATATGTTCAAGCGTTAAGCAGCCAGTAATGTTACGGCAAATGAAAGTTATTCCAGCCCGGTACCGAAGGTCGCCTGTGATATGAAGCAGAGCTCATCTCCTCAATCAGCATGGCTCCTCATCTTGCATAAGCACATCTCATTCTCACCGTGTGACAATGAGCCGCTGGAACGGAAACGTGGATTCACACTAACTGCGGAGCGTTTGACCAGATTAGATTTGTTTATTAATGACTTACAGATCATTACTATTCCAGATGATGCATTTGGATGAGCAGCATAGAGTGGTAAAGAGAAGCCAGTCTCTCATGAAAACTCAATCTTATCCAGAACAAGCCCACTTCTTAAATCTTGACTCTTTTTAATTCTGATAATCCCCATAAGTAACTTCAAAGTTACTTAAGGGGATATTTATACGTAAAGATGTCTCACATATATTGTGTATCTGCTGGTTGCAGCTTCACTGAAGCTCCATCACACTAATATTGAGTGAAATATTCAAAGCCAAGATACTATTGTTTATGGCTGCAGCATCACATCAAATAGACAATATCTACATGTCTTGTGCATCATTTTATACACATTTCCATGGAATTAAGCAGGACATGTTTGGGATCTTTGGAAACCTGGGAATCTGTGGGTGTGAATAAAGGAATAGGATAAAATAAAACCCAAACACAACAGCAACACTCCAAACAAACCATTAGTCTGTTAGCCTTGGCATTGGATTTGCACAAGCCTTTGCATTTCCTCATTACTCGTCTCACCCTCGTTGATAATCTGCTTTGCAGCGATGGCAGATGATAGGTGGATCGGCTCCATGAAGATGCTCTCGGCATCTGAGCCTGAGATCATGGAAAACCTGGACTCTGATATCATGGAGAAACTGGAGAGCAAGAAAAGGAAAGAGTGACAGTAAGAAACAGAGCAGCTGCACCTTCATGAGTAGTGACTTTTGGTAAATGATCCCACATATTAGATTATGGAGACAAAAAATAGTTTTAAAACTCATATAACAGATAATAATCCTGTACTTATCTGAAAGGGATCTTATTTCAAAATGTTTCCATATCTATTTTCCATTTCATTCCTCCTGTATATTCATCCTGATCCCCATTTGGAAAGCTGATTATTCCATGTCCAAATATAAATATTTTGTTTTAAGACGGCTTGTAACATTAAAGCTGCAGATGGCAACACACTGGTGGATCCAACGGGCAGTGGGAAGTGAGTGTGTGAAAAAAAAAAAAAAAAAAAAAAAAACTTCAATACCCAGAAATCCTGTAAGGTGATGTCAGTAAACCTAATGTTGCTGAGTCCAGATGATCACTGCTGTTTACGAGACACAGTCACAGTACAGCCCATTTACACTTATCTACATTTACCATAGTTTTCATTTCTCTTTCATTTTGCAATTCATACAGTATGTAATGAGGTATCTTATGTCTTTACTCATTTGTTAATTATTTTAAAATACAAACTTAACTTAGTCTTGAATGAACTGCTGTTTTGGTTAACAAAGCTGCTTTAAATAGAAAGACATGCATGTGACAGTTAAGTTTGTAATGCAACATGTTTTTGAACGAGATTTCTATTTCTTCCTGTGGGTGTCAGCTAATTTACAGAAAACGCAGGATAAAAGAAGGCCCTTTGGCATAAATCTTAAAAAAAAAAAAAAAAAAAAAAAAAAAAAAACGTCAACAACAGTGATTTGATTTGTCACTTCCTTAGTTACTTCCTCAATTATTATTAGGCAAATTGAGCAAATCTACAGTGTCTCAGCTGCAAGCAATGGGACGCTCTTCTCTGTTGCAGTCTCACTTGTTGATTTGCTGCCCACCACAGTGCTATTGGGCAGTCATTCCCTGCAATATGATGGGCATGACATACAAGCACCTGCATGTTTTTGTGTTTCACCAGTAGCACACTGAAGGGCTCTGCACACTAACTCATATTCAAAACACAAGGCATAGTGTGCAGAATGGTGTGCAGAATTTTATTAATAACTGAACTTTTGCTGTGTTGAGCGTGCTTCATATTTTCACATTAAACTCATTTTGTGAGAAGGGTAGGGGTTAGTTTTCCTAAATTGTGGGTGTGGCAAACACACTGAAAGGCGGTGTGTTTTGCTCGTGAAGCTCGTCTGGGTGTCTGGGGCAGCCGTACTTGCTGGGGGACGGACAGCGCAGGTAATGGGACTGGATGGCTTTGACGCCGTTCGACTCTTCATCCCCGTCGGGCACCGTCTGATCCCCCTGCTCCCCGCTCTCACTCGCTGTCGCCATGGCAACCGGGATCCCTCCTTGCTGGCTTGTGCTGTCGAGGGGCGAGAGGCCAGATCCCTCTGTTCAACAAACAGAGAGAAATGTTATTGCGATGCAGAGCGCTGCTGCAGCGTGGCTGAAAACACACACAGCTAAAGCCTAAGTACACTTTTTATATTACACTATACACTATTTATATTTATTTTAGCCCTGTGGCTGTCACTTTCATTCAGAGGAGTTTAGTGTACGCTGAGTGTGAAAGTATAGTAAGCTTGAGTTCCTATGAAAAGCAAGTGTATATTGTCATCTCACAATATGCCTGCGCACTTTAAGAGCTCTTGTGAGATGGAGGTGCTGCAAAAAGCAATAAGACAGAGGAAGAAGGGATGTTTTCCAGTGAAACCCTGGCATGGTCTCTCAGCTTGATGTTTTGAGAGATCATGTCACGAATCCCTTGGGGTTAGTCTCACCTGCACATGTTGTACATCTTGTTTCCCCTTCCTATCTTCTTTTTGTGAATTTCTTTTTGTCATTTGTGCATGGTGCGAAAATAAAATAATCTAAACTGAACAATTTTGGCAGCTAACCCAGAAGCCATCATTCCAAGTAATTTGTTATTTGATAGGAAAAGAGGTATTTGGGATTTATGTAGTTTACGATATACTTGTGAAAGTTCTTTGGTGCTTCAGTACCAACCAGTGATTTGGGTTTTGAGGAATTTCAAAACACAGTGAACTACCATTTGTTAGCAAACTGACTTCACCTAAATGTTCTTGCTCTAACAAGTTGTTACCCATATTGTGGTATTCACTGCTCCAAATGAGAGTAATAGATCTTGACCTGTCAGTTCCCTCCCTGTGGTGATAATTCTTCTACAAAATGAATGAGATCAATCTGGACCAGCAACCAACACAATTTTGAGCGTCGACCCAAAGCTAAAAAAAAAAAATGTTTTGCAGGATGCACAACAACACAGGCTTGCTTGGGATTCATCAACGCTCTTCTCCAGCTCACTTGCTTGCAGACCAGTGGAAATACTTTGTTTCGGTATCACCCCTCAGCACTAGATTAGGCCTTTTCCATGCACATGTGCTAACTTGGCTTGACTTGGCTTGACTTGGTTTGACTCGGCGTGGCAGTCGAGTGCAGCTGGGATTTGCATTTACATTACAACATTACTTTTCCACTACAACAGGGCTTCCTGCTTGAAGGTGTAACTTTAACTGATGCCACGTTTTTCTCGAGTCAATAACATTTAAAAGCAACGGCCTCTTTGGGTAACGTTTAAAAGTAGTGCCTGATCATTGTTAGCAGGCAGCTAGTTATCATCACGGATTTGCAGGCTGTTGTTATGATTTTGCATGGCATCTACCGCTTATTGATGAAAGAGAGACAGGGTGGAGACAGGAAATAGGATGATGAACTGAATCTGGAAGAAGTAATCATTCAAAGTCAATGTCACCACAACTGACTCTGACTCTGTGCAGCCAGAAGTCCCAATGGAAAAAGTGCCAGTAGGATGCATGTCTGTTTAGACACCAGCTAGGTGAAGCAGTTGCATATTGATACAGAAAGAAAGTAGTTCCACATACCTGCAAGCAAAAGGGCTAGAAAAGATAATGAATCCTAAACAAACGTGCTGCCGTGCATCCTTCAAAACACTTTTTCAGATTCAGGTTGCCGCTCAAAATCATGTTGTTTGCTGACTGACATCCACTCATTTTGAAGAAGAGCAGTTGCAATGACACTCTGGTTCTCGCCACAGGGAAGGAGTTGACGTTTCAAATTTGGGGATATATTACACGCATACGGAGGAGAAAATACCACTATATGGGCAAGAACCCAAACTGTCACTTTAAAATCTTCCACCTCTAACAGCTGAAAACAAAATGCCAGGATACATCTGCACAACAACATCACAACAATATGCAGATCTTATATGCCTGACCTCTCTTTTGAGGTACAGCTGTGTTTTGAGACTCATTAGTAGAGATTTTTTTTTAATTTGAGTGGACTACCCTCATAAAGAAATATCAATAGTTAGTGCACAGCAACTAATTAACTCTCATTTACCCACTTCAAAAGTGAATTTTCCATTTCTTTATTTGTGTAAATAGCTGTTTTCATAAAAATGTACCTTAGTGGTTGTCATATCCAGAGCCACTTATTGTGCAAGTGAGTAGGATTCTAGTGCCTTGCTCAAGATCTCTTCAGCTCTCAATATGATTTCATTTTGCAGTGCTCGTCATCAGATGTCAAAGTCAATATCATTATACCCATGAGCCCTTGCTTTTTGGAGTTGTTTACTACGGTTGGCTCATATTACCTTCTCATTTCTACTGAATCACACTGCAGTTCACTTATTGGAGGACTGGGACGATTTCAAGAAAGCTATTTGGCCCCATCAGAGTTTGACAGGTGTTGTTCTCACCTGGACAAATGAACTGAACTTAAGGATTAAATACACTAAGACATTACATACAGCGAAGATGGAACATGGTGGATCAGAACACTCTTTTTTCCCCTCTAATTCCCCTTGTGGTTGTTTTTCTGTTGGCCCCGACTGACCTGCACTTTAAACTTTAACTCACACCAGATCAGATCAACTGGAATTAAAGGCAAATCACAGCACTGCTATAAATGGATTATAGAGTGTGCATGTAGGCTAAACATACCATAGTGACTGGATATCAGTAGTGATTATAATATCTATATTAATTACTGACACTATTCTTAGCAAAGTTACACAGTTGATTGGAATTAAAGCAGCATAATGACAAAAGGTTAGGGAAGAGAACATTTAGGCTGATGACTCAATTAAGACTCATGATAAATGTCATAAAAATAAACTGATGAACAAATTAACAATGCCACTACAGCATAGGGCATTATGGGGGCAATACAATGTAAAAAATTCAAGTTTAGAAAATTAGTTTTCATTTGTAAAGGCATGATTTAGCCTGAGAAGGAACCAAACGTGCTAATTCTGACAGTGTTAGTGCCTTTCTATACAGCATGTTCCTAATAATGGCTGGAAAATATCAAGAATCATTTAACTGAACTGAGACGGAGAAAAAGACAAAGAGAAAGAATCAAATCAACAAACTGGCCACTAACATTCTTATTTCAAAGTTTTAAAGTGATGCAGTTGTATTTGTGAGTGTGTGTGTGTGTGTGTGTGTGTCAGTGGTGGCGATATCAGGCCTGTGAGCTGGTCTATTTTTAACCTCGGTGACAGCTGCCCCAGAGACTGTCAGGCCTGAGTGGTGCAATAGACTGAAAGGCCACAGACAGATCCTGAGGGGGGGAAAACACACCCGGAGATAGAAAAAAAACTCCAAAACTGAAAATAAACGCCCTATTTCCAGCTGCTAAACTTCACACTGAGACCGTTTTCTGTTTTCCTACCTGTGTGGTGATGCTGTTGTTGGTTATCCACTTTTCCGTAGGAGGTTGTCCACGTTGATGGCAGCGAGACTGACACAAGGACCTAAAGTTAGAGAGAGTCCCGGCACTGGCACCCAGCACTTAGCAGCCCCCGCCCCCCCTACAGCCCCTCTGACACCTTACACCCCTGTGATGTCACGACCGCCAGGCAAGCGAGAAACCAAGATAGACCACAGACACAAAGGCAGGGACAAATACAGACACACTGACAGGTACACCGTGCACACACACATGTACACACACACATACACAAACAAAGATATACCACAGGGGGCTGCAAGGTGTAACTATTTGCAGCCATTTTGGAGGAAAACAGCTCATTGGCAGGTTTTCACTGGGATCTGATCATTTAATTGCTTAGAAATTCAGTCAATTTTCTGTCTATGTTCCCCGTTAGATAGCCAACAACAGTCAGCTAAGCCTGATTTGTCATAAACACAATGATTTACAAAACAGTGAACATATCAGGGTAAAGCCAGCAGAAGTCGGCCTGGTGGCCAGGCCAGATCATAGGAGCATGAGGTCCTGGGGCACCGACGTCACATGGGCCCCCTCCACCACGCTCTTGCTGAATGAAATGACACCAGGCAGGCTCTGCATACTTGACAATAAGTCAAAAAACATCCCTTAAAGGAAATTCAAATTAAACCATTTTGTTTGATCGTTTTTCCGTTCCCTATTCCTACAATGCCTCAAAAAAAAAAAAAAAAAAAAAAGAATACCTAAAAATTCATAACGGGGCAGACCTTTATTGACTTCTCTTGGCTAGAATCTTAAATTTCTATATTTTCTCCTACACATTCATGCAACTATTTCCACTCCATTATGAACAAAATGATGGTGTCTAACATAAAATAATAAAGAATCAAGAGTTTGGAAAAACTGTTAGCCTAAATTTATTGGAATCAGTTAAATATCTGCATCTGTAATAAGGTACTATTTTAATGTGTCTTTATTTTTGCCACTTGCTGCAGAGCCCACCCAGGGCTTACTGATAGAATGCCCCAAATTTTGAGACATGAAGAGACTTGAAATAAACCATGTCTGGGCCTCATAACATGTCAAAGAAAATTAGTCTTGGCCTATATATTGTTCAACTTCCCAGGCATTTTAAGAAGGCGGGCCCTTGTTAGGGGTTTGAAGAGTCTTTGTTCTCCTGATCTTAGGTCAAAACTGTGAGTCACTCACATTATTGAGGGACGGGGGAACTGAAACACTAATCTTGTTAGTTTTAGTATCCTCCTGCCATTAAATTTGACAGATGCATTAGGATAAATTGCAGGAAGCATTCAGTTTTAACAAGGGTCGGTCAGAAAGCCTGCATGTGATCAAGCTGAGTTTCTGGGTGCATGAGGCCGGTCATGTGCCGTCACTGTAACTTCACGGGACATGCACGTACAGCAAGGAAGGCATCACTTTAGAGGATCATGGGTACCATTATCATATGCGTGATCCAACCTGTAAATGTCAACGAAAACACTGTATATTCATTTATTTATGTCCTGTTGACCCAGTTTCTCACCAGAGCTGAATACAAAGATAAAACTGTTGTCTGCAGAACCTTTTGTTTACTGTGTGTGTTTGTTATCTGCAGCTGACCATTGCCACGACTATTTATAGGCTCAGAATGCAGGCTAATTAGAGTCACAAGGTCCCATGCACTTCCACACACACACACACACACACACACACACACACACACACACCAGATATTGAGACCATTTTGTGCATTGTTTATTAATAATAGTTATAGTATTAATAGCCTTGATAACATTATTCAAATTTGCACAACAGTAGGTTCTGACTGATACATGTTTTTGGAGTCCAGTACAGACTGCAGTATTTTTTTTTTTTTTTTTTTTTTTTGCATATGGTGTATATTTTGATCCAGTATTAAATGCTTATAAATGAATATTTCCATGCCAAAAAGCTCCAATTTTTCATTTTTTTTTTTTTTTTTTTAGTTTTTAAATCATTCTAGGCTAGTTTAGGCTTGCGAGGGGTCGCACATTGTCATACATACATTAACAGCTGTTAAATGATTAGTTTAAAAGACAAAAATGAATAAATAAATTGTGAAAATACAGCTGCATTATAGATTTAATAATGTTTATGTGTGAGAGAGAGACAGACCAAGCTGTGGAGACAAACGCAGAAGAGTTGGACTTTATTCACTGCAGTGGAAAAGTGCTCAAAGCGGACCACAAATCTTCAACAATAATTCTCCCATGAACCAACAAACACAATATCAAAACGACTGCTTGTGGCTATGTGCTTTTTTTTTTTTTTTTTTTTTTTTTTTTTTTAAACACATACATATCACTATTTCCCCCCCGGTGTAACATTTTATTGATTTCTTCTGCTCTGACCTCTCAGCAGCCGACACCAGGAGTTAAGTGCCACTTGTTCCTAACACCACCAACACACACAAAAAAAAGAACATTTATGTCTAAAAGTGTCTGTGGCCTCAAATTCAATTCAATCAGGTTATGTAAGGAAATCGCCACATTTAACATTTAACATTGCTGACCAGGATTTGGATTTACTTTCCAAAATGCAATGTGGGCCTATTCATCTTGGAAAAGCCTCAATTATTCCCTGAAGTTCATTATTCATTTTTTTTTTTTTTTTTTTTTTTTACAATGTCCAGGATGCACTGCTCTCGTTTCCTCGACAAAGGACTTGCACTTTTCACTTAATTTTGAGCAATAAATCATTTTTTGAGAATAGCTGCTGCTGCTGTGAAATGGCTGGGATAAAATTCCGAAAAAAGGTACAAGGACACCTCTGATTATTTTTCATAGAAATCTCTTGAACTAGGTAAAAAGACTCTCTTAGCCAAATGCACACTTTGCTCCATCTATGACTGTCACACATTCATAAGTACATACTCTTTCAATGAATTCCATAAATACAGATACTTTGGGTTCAAAATACCTGATAAAACCTGCCTACTATTAACCGTCTTTGCCCTTTTAGTGAGCCAAAAACCAGCAATACCTTTTCTATCCCACATGACAAAGGCCTAATGAATCTGGCAAGCCATACCAAGATCCGAGCTGGATTAACCTATTATGTTTTGGCACGATAAACAGTGAAAAGGGAGCTAATTGTGAGTGGCTTTTATTTGTTTTCTGTTAATTTGTGCTCAAACCAGCACCCAGTAATGCATCTCTGTTCTTGATCATGTACATATATGTGTCATTTCCCCACTTTTATAGATTTTCTGGCATGTCAGAGTGGCACTCGTCCTTTTCAAACAAGCCGAGACAGAGGAGACACAGAGAAATAGGAAACAAACCGGTCTGTAAAAAACAAAAAAAAGAAGAAAAAAAAGAAAAAGGCACATACAGGCACATAAATATCAATCTAATGGCACAACAACTGACAGCAAGAGCAACGTCACACAGTGAAAAATACAGTAACGGCACAATATCGCTGCTGGTTCGAGTTCCCATTGTGAGGAGCGAGGGAGCTGGGTAAAAGGAGGTGAAGGAAAAGAGGTTGATTGCATCGACATTAAATAACCACCATTTTGTGTCACTTTTTTTTGTTGATTCTCAATAAGTAACGTTATCACTCTCTTGAGTGGCTGAATAAACACTTTGCACATACATGAAAGATGATTGGCAGCCATCTAGACGACACACACAGGACGTAAATACACAGCGGGTACAAAGTATTAGGACCGCCTTCCCGGCATTTAGTTGAAACCCCGATTATACATTTAATGTCTCACTTGTCAAGGAGGAAAAATTCGTATCCTGTCTCCACCTTTTCATCTCCTTCATGAGCCCAGTGGTTTAAACATCATCTTCACTAAAATACTGCTATTCAGCCAACACTGCATATTGCTGTCTTTTACAATCCTTGAGTTTCCCGACTCTAAAGAGGACATGTGGAATGTCCATCGCAACCTGAGGTTTGTCATTCAATATCTCAAAAATATAGAAAACACAGTAAGGGTGCAATCATTTACCTGTTATTTTCCAAAGAACTTCAACTTCCATAATCCGTTTTCTGTATTTTTTTTTTTTTTTTACTGTACATAATTCATGCAGAATAGGGAGTAACTTTTTCAAATTGTGGATATTTTGCTTTGTATTAGGATTTCATATGTTATCTAGAAAATAAAATAGAAATCCAGTTTGTAGATCTAAGAAAAAGTGGGGTGTGTTGGTGATAGAATCACTTTGTTCCTGTGTGTGATGTGTGTTTTGCAGTGGGAGCTTACAGTCACAGCACGCGGCCTCCTGAGGGGATGCTACTTAATTTTCTTTAAATCATGAACTACCTGCTGCATGAACTGCTGCATGAACTGCCAGCTGTATTGAAGAGTGGGGGGGGGGAGAAAAGTACTTTGAAAAGTATTGTTGAACATGACTCACTGTCACAGTGTGGGATTACGGGTTGAACGTGTGCAAACCAGCAGGTTTCTCCTTACAATCTGTCCATATAAATCAGTCAAAGAGAGAATAGCAGGCCACAATATTGGAGGATGAGGATAAAAGAGGGATAATGCAGAACAGAGAGAGAGAGAGAGAGAGAGGGAGAGAGAGAGAGACTGACGGCTGTTTCACATATGCAGCTTCACCCAGAAATCTTCTGGAAATGTTCCATGTCATGGCAGCGCCCCCCATGTGTGAACAAGAGCCAGAGTCGATATTTTATTGACTCTGGCTCTTTTTACCTCAATTTCCCCCTCTTCAATACCGAGTGACATTCCTGGGACTCTTCCATAGTGGACAAAAACTGCAAGACTCTCAAACGCTCAAACACACTCCCAGGAGGGTCTGGAGTGGAGTATTTCATTCTGAAACTTGCTCACAGAAAGCAATTATTAGGAGGAGAGATCAGAGTTGAAGTGACGGTTTTCTATGCACCCCAAAATATCCCCAAAATTGATCGGCAGCCACAGAAGCTGCTCTTGTGATGTTTCTGAAGACAATAAACGTGACATCTTGCCGTCGTACCTTAAACACACCACCCAGCATCGCCTCACCTTTCGGGGACCACTGTGTTACGTATGATGCGATTATTCAAGGAGATTTCAAGGACAGAAAAAGACAGATCGAAAAGGTGAAAAACGTCGAGACAGACAGAAAAACTCGGGTTGCTGAATGCACCCAGTAATTTCTTTTGTCCACTCTTAAAAAAGAAAAAATAAAACAACCCAAATACCAGTATGTTCCTGCAGTGCGTTCCTTCAAATGGCACCGTGCTTTTTTTTTTTTTTTTTTTTTTCCTGAGTTTGACATGCGACCCTGAATGTCACGCTTTGTACAATCAGCCATGGCTGGGAAAAACAAGCGTGCTGCCATGTGGACTTTATGTTAAGATTTTAAAAAATACATTAAAAAAAAAAACTGAAACTCTGTACTTTGGCCCCAAGAGGCACTGAAAAATAACTTTTTAAAGTTAGGGTCATTACGCAAACCTCACACAGATTTTCAGTTTGACTCAGTGTTCGATTTCACTTCTTGGGCGAGACGCTTTCCCATATGACACAGTTGAGTATCACAATATTATTTTTCAGCATAGCATATCAATTCTCCACCCCCTTGTGACGAAACTTATCATTTATGTGCTTAATTTTCATATGATGGTCATTATATCCACATATGCACAGTTTTGGGAATTGTTTACGATATAATATGCTATATATGTTATTAGTATACCCTGGTGTTATGCAGTAGATTGTACTTGAAGCTCTATTTACACATTTTCAGTTAACTGTGTAGAGTATTGCAACGTGCTGTGATACTTAAAGTATCGTGAGGTTTTTGTGTGTACCGAGCCCTGTGGGACAGCTGATATCATTTTGGGTAAAAACTACAGCGTCTGTGAACAGGGATGGGTCGCTTTGCTCTGTTGCAGCCTCAATTTGTGATTTCGGCTGAAAAAATGAGTGTATTTTACATTTACAAAAAAAAAAAAAAAAAACCTTGCCTAATGGAGCCAAGCAGTAGGTTTGGTCCCCGAGTGTAGCGAGGTGACAGAACCAAAACGAAACCACGACAACAGCGTTAAGGTGAGTGGGTGCGGTCACACAGAAGATGCGGAGCGTTGCCAGGTATGATCGCTGCAGTGTAGACTTCGTTGCACCAGCGAGGGTGTGCACAAGAGTCCGCGTTGTGCTTTTACCCAGAAAGCATCTGTTCCTTGAGCAGTTCAGTCTTTTGCGGGCTAAAAAAAGTCCTCCTGCTCTGTGTGCTGTAGGTCCGCTTTCCACTGGAAAGTAAACCAGGCGCTCGTTCTCCTTTTTGGATGGCGTGGAACAAAACAGAACAGGAGAGGATCTCTGTCCTGATGGGTGAACGGTGCCCTCGCGGCAGAATGTGTCAGCAAAGTGTGTCCGGTTCTCGCGGTCTTTGGAAAGTGGGTTTGAGCGCCGGCGTCCTCACCGTTCAGCCCTTGTTGTCGACGGCGACGGGCAGCAGAGGCACGGCCGCGTCGCTCCTCTCCACGTCCCCGCCATCTCTCCGGGGCAGAGCGTTTGTCTTGGCCTGGTAGTCAGCCAGCTGCTTCTTCTTCTCGTCCTTGTCGCCTCCGTCAGGCTCCTCCCCCAGCCGGGCGGGGACCCCCTGGGCCGCCGGCGCCAAACACGGCACCAGATGCACCTCTCCGCTTTCGTTCATGAGCTGGACGCAGGTGTAGAAATCCTGCGGCGGACGCCCGGCTGTTACAGCGGCGGCCTCGGGGGTCGGAGCGCCAACGGGCTGGACGGGATGTCCCATCATGCTGTAGTCCGTCCCCGGCAGTGACACAATCCCCGGCCACGTCCATGGGGAGGGAACATCCGGCACGGCAGGAGTGATGGCTTTAGGAGGTGAGGAGATGTAATGAGCCGGGTTTTGCACATACGACTCCATCGGATTCGGGCTGGTGAATTGGTGATGTGTTGCGGCCACGGGTGTCGGGTTGCGAGGAATCATCAGGGCGTCCCGCTCCCTGTCTGGCGGGTCGGCGGGGACGCTGCAGTCCCTCGGCAGGGCGAGGCAGCTGTCATCGCTGCTGACCTGGTCCCAAACCTCCTCGGTGTACCTGGGCGGGCTGTAGCTGTGGAAGTTGCTGAAGTGACGGTTGATTTCATCCATGCGGCCCTTCTGAGGATAAGAGGGGGAGGGAGGAGGGGATGGAGAGGAAGAGGAGCAGGGGAAGTGATGGACACAGGGTGGGAGGAGAAAGACACAAGTGCAGGATAAGGAGAAATGCAGGGAGAAAAAGGAGGAGGGAGAAAGTGAATGGCAGAGACGGAGAGAGAAGGTTGAAGGAAGCAAAAAGTGGAGAAAGAAGGAAGGAGAAAAAAGATGGGGAAGAAGGATGAAGGAGAAAGGAAAAAGTAGGGAGGGAGAGAGGGAGTAGAAAATAAAATGTTAGGATAGGAGGAGGAGAAATCAAAATTTGTGTACCATGAGAGAAGGCTACCATGTGTCCCTGCAGAAAGTGTGTGTGTGTGTGTGTGTGTGTGTGTGTGTGTGTGTGTGTGTGTGTACCTTGAGAAGCAGCGAGTCAATACCAATGATCCGAGGCTTCGGAACGGGTGGGAGGAAATATGACTTTATCCTGTGGTGACAAAGTAAACAAAGAATGCAAACACTGAGAGAGCAGAAAATACACACACACACACACACACACACACACACACACACACACACACAAAACCCACACCAACATAATCTCTAATTTTGAATGTATACAACATTTTTCATCCTGTGATCTACCTTTTAATGCAAAAAGTAGATCTTTGTTGGCACTTATTACACTTTATTTGTAAGTTTATGTCTTCAGGCACATGTCTCTGTCTTTTTAACGCCCAGCAAACCAAACTGTTTAACCCTTTATAGGGCAAGTGACTATTTTTGGTACGTCTTCACCCAGCCAATCAGCAAAGATCGCTCTACATCCCAGGTCACATGATTGTGGCATTTGACCAAGCTCAATGGCTTTGATTTTCTATTACAAAATGAAAATTTCAGAAAAATTTTATAGAAGTAAAAAAGTCCTGTCATGTTCAGTCTAGGGTTGTTTTTTTGAATTTCAAAGTATTTCAATGAGTGCCCTATAAAGGGTTAAATAATAAACCATGCATTGTATTGTATATTACTGTATTGCACACTCTGACTAAACAAACCTCACACCTGCATGTTATCACGCTGTCATCTTATCAACAAACAAAGATGTACTTTCTCTTTTCTTATCAACTTATGTGATCTGTGCTTTGCGTCCCTCATCTCTTTGAGCCAGCGTCTTTGACTTGAGATAAAACAAATGAGCTTTGTGTATGCATTTTTCGAGCTAACAAGCGTGGTGGACGGCGCAGACGGCTGCTTATTTACCCACAGCCCGCGGATTGCTGTCATCTCGCGCCTGAGCGTGTGAAAAGAAGCTGCTCAAAGGGATGAGGCTCTGAAATGATGTCTATCCCTCCACCCAGCACAAACAAACTGTTCATGCAAAGCAATTTGCCTCATAACAAGCGCAGACTAATTGTGGCGATTATGCATATCCGCAATTAACCCTCCTATTCTGTTCATTTTGGGCTAACACTCATGAGGTTCCCGGTCACATGTGACCGGTAACATTATATTTGATTATAAATCCACTATGATACATATTATCACCTAATGTTGTGTTAGATCTTTTTATCAACTTCTGCTCTTGTGAAAATGACAAGTTTTGAACTTCTATTTGCTATGTATGTGCTGTAGGCCTAATTTACCTGAGATCATACCATTCGTTTTTTAGGGAAAAAAACATTATATAGATATTATTTTGACTATAACAAATACTCAGATGAAACATATTGTAGTATTTATCACAGAGTACTTCATTTCAATGTTTTCCAAGGACACTGTTTTGAAAACATTTCAATTTTCTAAATAGTGGCAAAAAAATAGCATCTTTTGTGTTCCCGTCAGCATTGACCAGTATGATTTAGTTAGTCATCCTCATGACATTTTCACATGGAAGCTGACCGTTCCTCTCAGGTGGGGATGAGGTCCAGGAAAAATGACCATTTTTGGACCGAAAGGTGACCACAACTTCAGCTGGGTCTTCTTCCTGACACCTGACACCTGACAGGTGTCAGGTGTCAGGTGACAGGTGTTGGCAGTTCCCGTGGTAGGTTCCCGTGAGGGTTGCCATGGAAGCCAAAAAGGGGCAAAGTTGTGTGTGTCTGTGTGTGTCTGTGTCCATGTGTGTGTGTGTGTGTGTGTGTGTGTGTTTGTGTGTGTGGGTGTGTGTGCCTGCACAAAGACACCTACATGTTGGGGTGTGGGAAAGAAGTCTGAGAGATACTTTCCCGTGGGGGTTGCCATGGAAGCCAGAAAGGGGTATAAGGTGTGTGTGTGTGTGTGTGTGTGTGTTTGTGTGTGTGTGTGTGTGTGTGTGTGTGTGTGTGTGGTGTGTGTGTGTGTGTGTGTGTGTGTGTGTGTGTGTGTGCCTGCTCAAAGACACCTACATGTTGGGGTGTGGGAAAGAAGTCTGAGAGATACTTTCCCGTTGGGGTTGCCATGGAAGCCAGAAAGGGTTATAAGGTGTGTGTGTGTGTGTGTGTGTGTGTGTGTGTGTGTGTGTGCCTGCTCAAAGACACCTACATGTTGGGGTGTGGGAAAGAAGTCAGAGAGATACTTTCCTGTGGGGGTTGCCATGGAAGCCAGAAAGGGGTATAAGGTGTGTGTGTGTGTGTGTGTGTGTGTGTGTGTGTGTGTGTGTGTGTGTGTGTGTGTGTTCACACACATCTGTGTCTGCTCAAAGACACCTGCATGTTGGGGTGTGGGAAAGGAGTGTGAGAATGTGTTTAACTCTATTTATACACTAATTGTAGTCTTACCCAGTCATTTCTAATGACCGGTCATTTGTGACCGGGAACACGATGGGTGTATACAAGTTAAATAAAACATTCAAAAATTAATAAAAATTCTCCAAATTTATTTTATGTGTTCAGATGCCATGTGTGAACAAAGTCATGGAACCTCATGACAAACAGATGAAATTAACTGCATTTTTCGGAGAGAAAACTTGTACACCGGTCAGATTTGACCGCGAACACGACAGGAGGGTTAAACATAATTTCATTTGGATGTGATATCAACTCTGCGGCTCGCTGGTTGATTTGCCGCCTTCATATGTGCAAACGCGGCTTGTTTCATTTTCAAATACCAGAGTGTTTGTTGCCTTTTGCTTCAAAGAACGGAGACTAGCATTTACTGACTGTGCATATTTTTTTTATGTTTTGATTTTATGTGTATGTGTATATGTATTCCACTTGTTAACTTTATTTCTTAAAGTATGACAAAGACATTTGTGTGTCGTTCCTCATAAATGAGGATACAGTATTGAGGAAAGGCTCATTTTCCATTTTTGTTACATTACCTATGTCCATTCTGTCTATTTACCATTATTATTGTTACTATTAAAAACGAGGAAAAAAATGTTATCATTATTACTACTACTACTACTACTATTATTATTATTATTATTATTATTATTGTCAGCAACAGCACAAGTAGTAGTAGTAGTATGAAGAAAACATTTAAATATGACATAAATAAACACAAAGAAATGAATTTCTTTTCATTTATTTTAAATATTAATAGCAGAAATAAAAACAGCCATCCATTTGGATACGCCTTTTGTACAGTTTTTATTTTTATTTTTATGTATTCTGTCCTTTAATTAATTTTCCTAAACACAGCCTACGATCCACAGGTATTTTAATGAATGTCTTTATGGCTCTTGCTGTAAAAAATGTTTCCCACCGCTTCACTGTACGTGTCACCATACATCAGCGCACGGCAGCAGCCCATGCACATTAATGGATGAGGAGCCCAGAGGTTCCCTGTCCTGTCATCTGACATCATGTGAAACTCATTTCATTTATTAGCTTAATTTAACCAGGGAAGTCCCGCTGAGATTAAGAATCTCTCTTTAAGGGAGAACTGGCTAAGACTGGCAGCAGCACCCATAAAAAACAGCAGTTCCATGCCCAAATTACAAACAGCACAGTGTCCAGTCCACTGCATCACAGGAAAAGCAGCAAATTAAATCCAGTGCCATAAAGTTGCATCCTGGTACTGCCTCTAATTTTTTCATTTTTTATTTACGAGTATTCACAATTTACCTCCGCTGAATCCCATCTTGCATCAAGGCAGGGCCACACATGAGGCAACAGCAGGAGTTTGCACACCACAAATTTCCAGACCTGTCATGCTTCCTGTTTCTTTCCCAGCACTCGCCCATATTTTACCCTCTTACTCTTTCCTGCTGTCCTCTGGTTCAAACTATTTTACTGTAAATCTTCCACATTTGTAACTTCTCTTTAACTGGGCCTATTTAATGTGTTTGCCACATTCCCGTCCAGTAAAGTAAGGTGCAGTGTGTGGGACGGAGCGTTAGCTGTGGCACCTAAGTGACGAGAAGTCATTCAATCAAACAGCACCGGCCACAAAAAAAAAAAAAAAAAAAAAAAAAAAAAAAAAAAACAATAACAGAAGAGGAGGAAGAAAAAGAGGAAGAATGGCAACATGAAGATTCATGGATGAAGAGGTTTTTATGGGCTATAAAAAACCTGTTTGCAATCTTTTTATTTGTTATTTTATACACAGTATATATGTTATTTTCATTCTTATTCTTATTACGCTATACATTTATAGTCATTTCAGCTGAGTCCAGATCCCAGTGAATACTAGGATTTCGACTGTAAAACTTCATTAAAACTGAGTCAATCAAATAAAGAAGAAGAAGAAGCAGAAGGAGGAGGAGACGGAGGAGGAGGAGAAGAAGAAAGAGGAAGGTGAGGATAAGAAGGAGTAGCGGAGAAGGAGGAGAAGAAGAAGAAAGAGAAGGAAGAAGAGAAGGAGGAGGAGGAGAAGCAGAAGAAGCAGAGGAAGGAGAAGAAGGTTATGCATACATGAATGGGTCGATGAGGCCAACATGGACTATCCACTTCACAAAGACAGCTGGAGGTGAGAAAACCTCCATGATAAAAGGTGCAAGGTACAACATCCTCACTCTGATCTTGACTGTTGTGCTATTACATTATGCGCTCCCGACAATGCAGATGAGCTCCCTAATATAATGTTTTATGTGCTCTGGTGCATCAGATGTGTGGCAGCACCAGGTACAGAGGACTGAGTGTTTCCCCCGTGACTGGCGGCTCTGACGCAGCCCTGCTGTTGGTGCTGACCCCGCTCCGGTTAAATATAGCAGCTGTCGATTTCCTGCAGCCTGCAGCGAGCCGCTCCCACTGCACCTCTGCGGTTCACGCTCAGCGGCGCACTCTAGGGGCCACGACAGGCGGGATACTCCCTCCCCACCTGTTTATTAACGCATTATAAGTACACAGCGACAGTGTTTAAGTATGCAAAATACTCCTAAAATGTTTGAGGGATACTAGACTACTTCACTAAGAACAGGCTGTTGACAGATACCAGACCTTTTTTTTTTTTTTTTTTTTTTTTATTAAGTTATGGGTTATTACAGTAACTAAACATTAATAGCTTCCTTTAGGTTAGATAAATTTAAATAATGTCAAGCACTGCTTATATTTATGAAACTATTTTGGATATAAGACGTTTTAAGACTCTTTGAAAACCTGCAGATTAGAGTGCAATTAGAGGCCTCATATTTTTGATTTGATTGAGATTTTGCTCGTCCTCTATTGCTAGGTTACATTTACCGCCTGAAGTAGCCGACGTGTTGCCTTTAGTGTCATCACGAAAACTCCGGCACTGTACAAGAAGTTGCCAAGAACAGACAGTGGGTCCATCATTTTTCACTAAAATAACAACAATGCGACCAAACCCGTCCCAAAAGCAAACATAATTTCTAAATATTTGTCCAAACCTGGCCTGGTTGGGTATCCACACTCTACTGCAGACACCCTGAATTATCTACATAGTAATACTGTGTACATGCAATATGTTTCCATGCTGCTGTTATACAAAGGCAGAATTAGAGTTGTACTGTTCAAGTGTCCAGACAAAAGGAATTAAGAGAAAGATTTTTCTCAGAAGTGTTTAACTAATCCATGGACTTTTAGACATTTTTGCAGCTAAGATAAGTGATTTAGTTTGGGGTATTCCCAAGTCAAAAATGTCTGTTGCATGCCAAAGACAGTCAGTCAGTTGCAAATGACAATAAAGATCATTCACTAATTCAAATAAGCCAACTGGTGGTGTAATGCTTTGCCAGGAAGCAGATAATTTATTTATGAGCTTCAGTGCTGGAGTCGGCTTCACCGATCCTGCCTCTTTTTTTTTTTCAGAGGTTTGTCGTGATATCAAAGTATTGTGTGTGTGTGTGTGTGTGTGTGTGTGTGTGTGTGTGTGTGTTTCTCACCTCTTGCTCTGTGGAATAACTCCAAACCCGATAACCAGCAGAGCCACGACTCCGACTCCCGTCACCAGGATCAGAACCAGCAGCTTCCCTGTATAGGAACAATCACAGCACATTTTTTTTATTGATCTCCTATGTTCACTCTCTTTTTTTCTGTTTTTCTACCTTTGTCCTTGTCCTCTCTCTCCATTTGCCTCCTAACTCCCTCACTATTTCTGTCCCAGGCTTAACCTTTAGGACCACAAATGTAATTGGAAAAATTAAATTACAATATGAGATAACATACTTTTCTAATTACACGAGGCAATGAGGAAAATGTGGCATGGCTTAGTGTTACACAAGCCACACAGCAAGCAAACAAAAACAAAAACAAAAAAAAAAAAAAAAAAAAAAAAAAAAAAACTGCCAAAATACATCACAAATGACAAAACTTTTAATATGAACGTTTGTTTGTCTGTTTGTGTTTGTTGGATTGCTTCTGTTAAAAGTTTTATCATTTGCAATGTACTTTGGCTGCACAGAGGCAATGCCTAATTCCAGTGTTCAGGTGTTTAATGCAGAACTAAATAGCATTTTAGTGTCATTTTACCAAAATCATCATACTGACACCAATAATAACATCAATAATGTGATAGGTAATTGAAAACAGTTATATGAGCTATGTATCATAGTGTCTGTAGATTATGCTCATGTGCAACTGGAAGAGCCTTTATAACTGTAAAAGTGGAAAAAAAAATGAAGATGCAGAGATTGCTGCATTAACCAAGGCTTGATAGCTCTCTTCAACTTTTCCTGACTTTTTTCTCATGTTACAAGATACTAAATACAGAAATACGGAGATAAAACAAAACTCAAACCAGTTGATCAGTAAAAAGCTACACTTCTTTGCATGGCTGTAACACCTTCACTTTGTTTGTTTTGGTCCTAAAATATTTTGGCTGTATGTACTTTGGCTTTGAAATTGCAGCATTTGTGGGTGACTCTTGCTGGTATAATCTTACATAACAGCAATTATGTTGCACTGGAATTCTGCAATTAAACAAATTAGAGGTTCAGGGTAGAGAGTTAATCAATTCATTAAAAGTGAATTGAAATGACCACAAAGACACAAACTCATTCAGTTGAAAATGCTGCTGCCGCTGCTCCTGAGCGCTGTAATTATCACAATCATCATCACAGTGGCTATCATCGCCCTCACAGCTGTCGCCATGGCAACCGTACCTGCGGGTGGCCTGTTGGGGATGGTCATGAGCAGCGCCGAGCTCCACTTGCTCCACAGGCCGTAGTTGTGCGAGCGGCAGCGAACTCGGACCACGTAGTCTCCGACCGGCAGGCCGAGCAGCTCCACATGAGACTCGCGCAGAGGCTGCTTCACCTGCAGACAGAAAACAGTCATGCACAGGCTTATTTATCACCGCGGTGTAGAGTTAGTGCAATCTAATTAAGATGAGCCCACTGCGAAAGTCTTTCAGTCTCATCTTCAGTGTTGAAATCTTGTTTTTCTTTAAAAAAAAAAAAAAAAAAAAAAGGAAATCTTGCCAGTACGATAAGAACATCCCTCTTATTTCCACCATTTTTGGGAATAAGTATAAATATGTTGAAACAAGGCAGAATAAGGCAGAACAGCCATAGGATCAAGAAAATGGCACTTGATTCTGGAAAAAATCTCGAGACAAGTTGATCAGCATTGGAAAAAGTGGGATTATCTCATCTAATTGGCCGATTTTTTTCCCCTTGTTTTAAGAAAAACAAGACTTTAACACTGAAAATGAGACTAAATGACGTATTTAAATGGGGATTTTTTGCATTTCTTTTTGAATTTCTCCTTTACTAGATAGATACCAGTATGGAAACATGGGAAACATGGGGAGAAAAGGGCCACCCGGGCCACCAGGATGCCCCAAATTCTCTTTAATCAGCATGTTTCCATGAACAGCTGCCTCGTGTAGATGTTTATTTCTCATATCAAGGAAAGTTTGGCTGCCATGGAGGCTCTCAGTCAGAACTGTGGCCTGACCAAAATTTTAATGAAAGATTTATGACCTGATGAATCTCCTGATGAGGCAGGGGGCTGGACTGCAACCAGAATTTCTTCCTTAGTTAATCAATAAATTGAATGATTTCACAGGAACCCCAAAATGACTGGGTGTGTACATTAATCTGGATTAAGCATGGAAAAAGTTCTCAAGGATGCAAAGTACTAGAAAAGGTATTTTGTCTGTCCAAAATGGGCTGAAAAGGCGGAACTACTGTTTTATCACACGGGGACGATTTCAGGATGAGTTTATTGTTCCCAAGCGCATTATTGCATCAAGTATGGAGTTATTTTCCACTCATCTCTGTTGCTCTCCACAGACGATCAATACATTCTAATCACTGTATTGGAGTTTGGCTCTGCTGATGGAAAGTGGACTCTGTTAAAGCACAGTGCATGGCCAAAAGCCCTGTGCCCACAGAAAAAGCTTGTTTTTCATGGACTGCGTTTGGCCCCTTAATTCCAGCGAAGGGAAATCCCTGCTGATACAAGACAGCAGTTTCACTGGCATCAATTTATTTTTAAATGATTCAATTATTTTTCGATCCTTATCGTCTAAACCAATTTTTTGTTCCTTACACATCAAATTATTCACTAAGATGCTTTTTATGGTCCCATTTGTATCGAAGGAGGCTGGCCAAAAAACGTATGAGTCAGGCTCCTTCCAATGGGAATAAGTTACCTGCAAATATCTGTGCTCCGTCATCATATGGCTTATTTAAAAATGTTTTATTTTCTCATGTTAAAATGCATTGCCAATACTTCAGTAATCCACATGCTGTTTCTTTTATTTCTATATTCATTATTGCTCTTTCATTGTATCTAGTCATTTTTTTTTCCTTTTTGCTTTGTCATTGTTGTGCATTATTGTGTCTTGTACTGTTATGTTTCCATGTGTTTGTCAGTGTTTGCTTGGGACATCCTGATATAGTAAATCTCTTCAGTTAAACTGAAGTTTAGGTGGAAGTCAGCCTGGTACAGCGGCCTCTGTTCTTTGCAATGGCAACAATACACATACTGTAAAAACGTCGATTTGAATGGGAAAGTCTGTTCTATTCCATTCTATTCTGTTCTATTCTATTCTATTCTGTTCTTCATGTTAATACCTTGCTTAAGAATGATAAATCTGAGTATGAAAATTACACCAGTGTTCGTACTTAGGACTTTTGTCACAGGCCCTGATTTGCTTGTCACTGAGCATCTTGAATCAGAATGAACCAAACATTAAAATACAGCAAATACAGCAAACTCAGAAGCGCAGCAGAAAGGTGTCAGTACCTTCCAGTTGTCGGGCTCTGTGACTCGGCGGTACTGCAGCTCGTACACCAGCGTGATCCAGCCAAACTGCAGGTGAGAGGGCACCGGGTACGTCCAGGACAGCAGCGCATTGTGGCCCATTTCATCCCCGCCGGCATCGGTTAACATGTAGGTGAGGTTGACCGGAGCCTCGGTCTCCACTGTGGAGGACACACACACACACACACACACACAGAGAGAGAGAGTCTAAAGAACATAATCTGACATTCAACATTTGTGATAATTTCCTATCTTTCTATTTCTGTTCTCCATTTTCTGTTTCCCTGTTGATTAAAAAGAAAAAAAAAATAGAACAATGAAGTGTGTAAACCTTTTGTTTGTCTAAAATCTCTGGTACTAAAATAGAAAACCAGAATTCATGACCATGAATCACCAATTTTTGTTTTCATTTTTGTTTAATTTCTTCAATAACAACATCATCATTTGACTTTGTAATACGTCTAATACCAATACTTCTGCTTCTCTCTGTTGCAATTTGATAAAACAGGAAGCGGTGCCTTTCTGGTTTGTTTGGAATAAACAGAAGAAGCCCCGCCCACCATGTTTGATTGACACGTGGTGCATGTGAGCAAAGCACTTCTTTGCTTCTGTTGTTGCCCGAGCCTGAGGACTGAAACTTTATTGGCGCTGGCAACAACACATTCAGTCCCATGGATCGCCAAAATTCTGGTCATGAGGTTAACAAGCAAATGAGAGAGAGGGAAAGTGAACAGCCGAGGCGGTAAGGAGGACACAAACAGGCTGCAAACAAACAGATCCAACAAGGCTCCAGAAATAAACAACAGAGTTCAGAGTGGGACAGCAGGAGAGATAAACAGCAGGACAGGGAAATGCATTGTGTCCGAGGCTGGTGCTGTCTTCAAATCGCCTCCTTAGTCTGACCAGAGGCCCAAAAAACAAAGATTCATTTTATAAACGTGGAAAATTTTGAGTTCAGATCCCAGCAGAGCGAGACACTGCATGTCACTCGGCTATTTTTTGTACTTCCCAAAAATTGATCTCAAGCTCAGAGTCTGAGAGGGGAATGTGGCTGGTTCACAGGATCCCAAACACAACAAATTCTGGATTACTCTGGATTAAGGGGGGCAAAAGGTTCCCAAAGGAGCAGTATACTAGAAAACTATGAAAACCCCGTAGCCACTGCGGGCTGGAAAGCAGGTTCAAAGTGCTGAGGCTGCTGGGTCAAGTGTAATTCATATGAATGCAAACTAAGGGTCATATTTGCTGCTCCACTGCCTCTGTGGCAGGATACAAAATTCACTTTTTCCTGAGGGCACTCGCGGCCCCTTTGATCTGATGTTTTGAAGTATTTTTGGTGGCATTTGTATTGCACTGTGAAATAGATTTGCATTTCATAATGGCAAATAAACAATCTGCAGCACCAAGATATTTTTTTACCTTCTTTCCCGCAGCAGCAGGTCAGCAGGAAGACTCTGTGTCCCTCAACTAGGACATTTACACTTTGCATTGTTTGTTTCTTTGTTTGTTTGTTTGTTTATTATTTCTTTTTTTTTTTTGGAGTTGTTTGTGTTGATTTTCCTCTACTTCTAGCTGCATGGTGCCAGCATTTTCAGCTCCAATTTTCTTGTCCAAAACACAGAGGAAAGCATCATCAAGCCATCGCCTCTGGCAAATAATCTCTAGCAGCCAGCAGCAAATACAAGGCAAAATTATGTGTTAATCTATCTGCCTCTGCACATAATTGGATATTTGGAAACTCTTCACATGAATAAGAAGTGGTTTGGAATAGAAAAATATGGCACATGACCAAAAGAGTTGGAATTTTTGCCTATAGCCAATATGCCGTTATGTTCCATTATCTGGTGTTCAAGAAATGTGAAGCTGCAGTTGTAAGGTCAGAAGACGCCCAGAGGAGCTCTTGTCAAAAAAGGTATTTGTTCCACATGACAGCGCTCGTGACTACAGGTCAAAGCACTTTTGCCCTACATTCACTGCAATATTTTGTGGCAAAAGTGAGATTCATAATTGGAAAGTGAGAAGACAGAATAAGAATCCTAACTATAACTTTAAGGGGGAAAAAAAGGAAGACACTATATTCTCAAAAGCAGCTCCCCTATATTATCTCAACTTTCCTCTTATGCTTCTCCTTGAGGGGAAAAAAATATAAATTCTTGGAATAAAGATTCTCAATTTTGAACTTGATTTTTCCCCCCCATTAACTTTCACCTGCCTTAAAATTCCTTCAGTGAAAAACTAAACTTCGAATTTCATACATTTAAACAAATTGTTGAAAGATCACAGGTTCAAGCTTTTCACGTTTATCACTATATGTAACGTTAACATTTGCTTTTACTGTAAAACTTTAGTAACTTTCATAGTAACATTTACAGGTTTTATCCAATAACAGCAACCAGTGTTTAATCTTTTAATATACTTACTGAAGCAAAACATCAGTATGGATTTAGATGTGATGCCATGGTTTTGTTGCCAAATATATACAAGTTTTCTGCATCTGACAGACTACATTTATATTATCAAATATGCTTTTTGTAATTAACATGAATTTAAATGAGTGGTAGTAAGCCTAAAGTTTATTAACAATAATTAATTCGGGCCCTAAATTTGCCCCAGGCTATTTTTTTAAAAACTTGTTTTAAACTAGTTTTTAACTCAAACATCCTTATTGTCATTATTAGTAGCAGTGTTAAAGCTACAATAATACCTCCATTGATCTGCATTTCGCTCAAGGACACTTTGACAGGATACGTAACTGCTGCTTCTATGATGGGACTGAACTTGTGACCGCCGGGCTTCATGGAAGTGTCTCTGCCCAGCGAACCGGGCAGCCGCCGCTCTCCCTTCTGACTTGAGGTGGGGAGGAAACTCCCCGCTGAGATCAGTGAAACAATCCTGGCCCATGATCAGTCTGATATCTAGCGGCTATCACTCCTGTCACATGGATGAACACGAGCCTCCTGCACACAGACATGCAGGCTCTGCTGAATTGCAGCCGGCCCGACACACACGTGCACATGTTCACGTGATGAGCTCCTGTAGGCCCGTGCTGCGCTGCGTGAAGCATCTACACAAACATTTCACATATGGTGCTATTGTTTAGTGCTATTGTGTTTAAGTGTGTCGCAAATATAATATACAGGGTGACCCAAAAAAACGGGAACTTTTTAACAATCCAATAAAACCAAGAGTGATGGAAGAAAAATATTTTATTCATAGTAATTGAAACCTGAAAACATGCCATTTAAGAAACAATGATGGAATATTCATTTTTTAAAAATTGTGCTGCCACTTGCTCATGTCTGCCAATATGCACTTCAAAAATTCCCGTTTTTTTGGGTCACCCTGTATATGTATAAAGTGAATCCCTGGAGAACGGTAACATACTTTGCGTTTTTGGATGGCCCAGCAGAAATACGCCATGGTAACAGCATCAGAACATAAGTATTGGTTAGTGTTTTGGACTAACCTGCTGCTGAAGCTACCTTTCATGTTTTTCCTTATTTCTCTCGCTTTTGAGGAGGGAGTTGTTTGAGTTCCTTAGTGCTCCGTGCTGCACTAAAAGATAAAACCTTATTTACTTGAGGATATTTCTTCAGTGCATTGCTGAAGTTCAATTTGTGCAACACTAAGGAAATCTTAGCCACCTGCTAAGGGAAATATTACACTTAAGATGCTTATGCAACCGGATACTGGGGCTTCCATAAAACGAGACAGATTAGTCTTCTGCCTCAAGTCAAATGAGTTCATGTCATGGACGAAATGTCAAATTCTGCGACAGCCAGATGAGAAAAGATTAATCAACTTCAATTAAAAATCAAATTAGGTGGGACTGCCGGTGGGAGCTTCACACTGTTGATGCGCAACAAAAACATGCATTTGCACAGAGCAGTCTTTCAGGGACAAATAAAAAGTGCTCATTTTCTGGTTGCACCATTGTCCTTCGCAAATTAGGAGACAAAAAGGCTCTTGTGCACACTTGACAGCTGCTGGGAGAATGGCAGAAACTTTCAAATAAACATTACACTGCAGATCAGTTTTAACGGCAGCAACACAAACCTCTGAAAACACCTCACCATCTAGAGAGACTTCATTCACAACTATGGAAACAGACATACTGTATGGGCCGAGGGCAACATTTACTAAGCCATGATTGGTTGGTTTGAATTTGGAGGGCGGGGCTTAGGATCAGTCAATTGCCTGGAGTTATAATTTAATGTAAGTTTTGAGTTCCATTCTCGTATATATTATTCCTGTTGTCTTTCATGCGAGAAAACTGGAAATCTTTGAATGGCTGAATTCCACATCTCATCCATTTTGCACATTACAGATAAAGCTGTTTTTAATGGTATAAAACACATCTGCAGGGAAATAACAAAGGGTAAACATCTGGCTGCTGCAGCTGATGACCACAAAAATTTTGGCTACAGGTCTTCATGAAATCAATGGACTTCCAGTGACTTGTGGATGGTGTTGTTGACAGTGTGAACACAGGGTAGGAGCATCAGTGTCTCATGTAAAAAACATGAGCCTTAGTTTCAGTTCATCTCCTTTTATTACCCAGCTCCTTACCTATGTCAGCCACATCCAGGCAGTGCTCCTGGGAAGTGAAGTTGCCCTGTGCGGTGATGGCCGTCACGTTCATGCAGTAGATCTTCCATACTGATGTGTGGCTGCTGTCGAAGTGGCAGCTGTGCGGGCCGCCGGTCATGTAGTCGGGACAGTCGTGCTTTGGCCCCTTACTGCAAACATAAACATAAGCCGTTTTCACACATGAACTCAGGACTTCAGGTAGAACTGCCCTTTCAAACATGTCGCACAAAACAAGTGTCTGTGTTGGAACTGTTCACACCCACAGGAAATACTGGGGTCACTGCACTGTGTAAGAGTGTTATTGAATATTTTTGTAATATCTGTTCTCGGTGTTGCACTTTTTGGACTTGTCTGCGGATACTCATAGTCGGCTGTACATAGAGAACAGTGTTAATTGTCCAGCTTGAAAGACAACTCATTTTGGTGAAAACTAGCTTGTAGCCCGTTGTCTGCCTTCCTACAGCAAGAAAATGGCATTGTTTGTGTTTTAACAACGTCTCACTTGTGAGTTAGGTTCAAATCTGTGAATATATTTCTGTGTGTGTTCACATACAACTCCTCCGGTTAACATCAGCATACCTTGTCATGTCCAGTGCATGTGTGAAAGAGGCTATACAATAATGGCGCAGACACACTGGATAAGTTGGCATATGTGAAGTCAACAGATCCTATTAATTTGCTATGGAGAGCAGGAGATCCGGCCTCACAGTGCATGATTGATATGGCTAACCATTCACCGTATCTGAATTTGCATAATCTCTATGCCGATGACCTTCGTATTTCCACGTGCATCCAGTTCAAAACTGTTTCCAATCCTTCGTCAAAACTCTGCAGCGTATAGTGGTTTCTTTTTTTTCTATATATGGACATCGCCATGCCAATCAGATGGTCTGGCTTTTACAGCGGGAATCAGTGTTATGCAGAGTTTTGCATCCTGAAATGTTCAGGTACATGGTCGTCAAAGTTACTAGGACAGTGATATTTCTTGAGCTGTAAAACTGGCATAACTGATCTGCCAGCATTTTGACACCAGCTGCCATTCACACATGACCTCTATGCCAGCAAGTAAACAGACACTTTTCTCAAAGTATGCTTGGTTGACTAAAGTCTGTCAATTTTTGTTGTTAAATCATAGCTACTTTGATTTTTCCACCACAAATTCCAAGAAGTGCACTTGCAGTCTGTCATCTAACCAACACACTAACCTCTACAGTTTAAACACAAACCACCACGAGACAAAACGAGATGATCAATAAGCTCTGAGTGGTGATACGGCAAGTTGGACCCAGTCAAAGCTACAATCCAATTTGTCCCAATTACTGTGAGCATTTTATCGTGAGCTCTGTGATGCCACATGGCCAGGCTGGCGTTTATCTGATCAAACACACGCTCAGTCGAGGAACTGAGTATTTGATTTAAAAGCCTCATGCTAAACTGCAGCATTGGAGGCTGGGTACAACGGTTCTTACATGAATGGGGTTTGAATGACTGAACGCCAGGAGGTTTTGATGATAAAACAAAGGATTGGAAAAGGATTCCAGTATTTATCTCTCATGATTCCCACATATGAAAAGGAGCACAATGCCTTGGACAAAGTGGTGTCATTTATGTTTTCGTCTTTTGAAACTCCTTCTCAAACGGACTGACTGCACTGCAAAGATAAAGGTTGATGCATGCTGCAGCTAGAGCAGCTTTATGTATAATCCGAGGCTGGAAAAGCTTTTACTTGTTTGTAACTGCTGAGCAAAATGGATATGTTGCTGCATGTGAAACCTGGTAGAGTATCATTCACAGTTTCAAACACATTTATATTACTTTTTGCCTTTCAGTGTCACATACATGTGGTATTTGGTAGAAAAGTAACCAAATGCTTGTGTACAGCGTAGGTCTATTGGTAGAAGCTTAATATAAATGTACAGAGTCATTCTTCCAAAGGTTTTGCAGTTGCGTCACCACATTCCAAGCAATCAGGACTTATGTAGTGATGAAGGTCCAGAGGTCCAGAGGACAGTTGGCTGCATGAAAAAAAATACCAGCTACAACATAATAAGTGGGTGTGGTGTGAGTATGAATCAATTCAGTGACATCAGCAAAAGTCATCAGAGTGATAAGGTGGATTTGTTTCCAAAAGCAGGTTGCTGTAAACACAGAAAACTGACTAGAAAAGCAGTCGACCTTAATGTGCAGTTAACCACCCGCCGTAGCACGACAGGGAGTGTGCAAGATGAATGCAACAACTACTATCCACCATTTTTTCCTAGGATGGCAAAGTCATTTGAGGTTACGTTTACTGGTTGCGGTAAGAGTTAAAATAGAGTTAGGTTAAGGTCAAGGTCAGGGTTAGGCATAAGCTGGTTATGGCTAAGATTAGGGAAAAGCTGTAGAGTCAAAAAGATTATGACTTCACCATCCTAGGGGAAAAATATCACCTACTGTTCACTATAGGCCTCAGAAGTCATGTTGTCATTGATCTCTGATTTGTCAGCACAAATTAATTCAAATTAACTTGACATTTTGAATTTAGTTTTTATACTGAAAAAAATGACATGAACCTGTCAGCTGGTTAACCACCCATTTTTTTAAGCTACAACAACAACAACAATCATACAAATTTAGAACAGCCAGCTACATATTCCATGTGCACTGCAGTGTTAGGAAAATAATGATTTGGGTTGGAAAGTGGCAGCAGAATTCAATTAGGGTTTTTTTACGCTTTCATTTATCCTGTCCACATTCTGCTGAGAGCCCCCTAAAACCCCACGCGGGACCTCTGTGGGTCCGCGGGCCTCCTTGTGTCACGGTACGTACCCTTTGGAGTAGGTGAGGATGTAGGTGACTTCCTGGTCGGACATGTTTTCCAGCGGGTGCCACCAGCAGGTGAAGTCCTCCATGTTGGGTGAGCGGCAGCGGTCGATGTGAGGCCTTGCCGCCACGGTAACCGCATCTGTGGGAAATCACATCAGGGTGATGCTACTGGACACTGTATGAAAATTCTGAAATTACACATACACAAACTGCAGTTACACTTGCAACTGCATGTAGAAAGAATATAACAGATTTACCCAGATGATGGAGAAAAGCCACTTCTTGCATCTTGTCTGTTGAGTATTTTCAATTTTAAGTGGCGGATTTTGAAAAGGAGTTTTAAAGTCCACTCATGTGCATTGATTAGATAATAACTACTGTCTATCAGCTACAATTTCTATCACATTAAGGAAATAAGCATTAGTCAAAGTAGTTTATTTCCTTTATTTATTGACTGCATTTAATGGAAATTCAACACCTCACTATCTATGCACATCAACTAATCCCCTGTGTGCACACAGGAGCAACAATCAATCAGCCAATGACCGCCATCTCACACCCACACAATCAATTATATAACCTCCAGCTCTCACTCACACATGCCACACGTGTACTCCAGAGAGGAGTCACAAAGTCCTGGTCTTGTGACAGCTACCGAAACAAGCAGCGGAAAACTGATCTGGGCATGAAAACAGCAGCGGATGAAGTAACCAATCCTGCCCAGGATGAAAATGAAAAAAAAAAAAAAAAAAAAAGCCTGTAAGTTCAGTAAAAAATGAATTTACAGGCTTCCAATTAAAGGAAATTTCAGGTTGTCAAACATTTCTGGGTCGCTGTGAACTCTTCAGGAATATGAATATTTTTTAAAGCAGACTCAAAGACGGGGTTTGCTCTATTTTATTTTTTGCCATCTTAAGTTTTTTTTATTTACATATTATTTACTTTCTACTGTTGTCTTTTGATAACTAACCCTTTTAACTTCTATTTTATTTTTCTAATTAATCTTAATTAATTTTAGTTAAGGTCCTGTTTTCTTATGTTCCTGTTTTATTGTGTGAAGCACTTTGTGCTACATTTGTTTGTATAAAAAGTGTTATATTGCTCTAAATATAGTCTGATTGATTAATTGATTGACTGATAAAGCACTTTGTATAGTGTTTTAGGTACTCAGTGTAGTTTATGGCCACTAATAAAGCTGCAGTGCACAACATAGGAAAATCAGGTCCTTGTTTTGTTTATGTAATGTAAACTCCCAGCATGCCATTATGTGATTATATATTTCATGTGAACAATGCAACCTTCAAAACGCTCTAAAAGGAGGCTTTGCAAAGGGTTTTTGAGGTCGGAAATGCTTTCAGCACACTGATTAATCACAAATAATGTGTTTTGGTGAGAAATTTTGAATGTAAACACCAAATGAAAACTACACTGGGTACCTTGAGCAACTAAAAATCAATAATTAAACTCAAATTACTTCATAGCTTCAAATTAGAAAAAAATGGACTATACTCTCAACATGCACTATTGTGGCCAAACATGACAACCCCAGCATGGAGCCATATTCCACATCATAAAAGTTAAAAGCAGAGGTCACGTGCACTTCAAAAGAAGGCAGCACAGTCGGAGCAGGGCAGTAATCTTTAGGGAATTCATGCAGGACAACAAAGGCCTCTTGTGTTTGCTGGTAAGGAGCTCAGAGGCTAAAGCTGCAGGGGCTGTCCAATAAACAACAACCACGTCTTAAGACTTAACCCCTTCATGTTCTGATGGCCAGCCGACATGAAGTCTCATAGGCTGTACAGTTTTAGAGCCAGAGTGAGGGCACCGGTGTCATATGAAACAAGACTACATTTTGGCAAAGGAAATAGTAGCATGGGGGTCACTTGGCCTCTGACCTCCAGATACCTAATTAAAATAAGTTCTTTGGACACCTACAGGTCTCCTCTTTGCAGACATGCCCATCTTATGTTAATCCCATGCAGTGTGGGGCAAAAACCCTGCTGTTTTTTTTTGCATGCAGTATAAATGTGTTATCTTTGCCTATTCTAAAATGGTGTATTGCTGCACACTGGGGCCTAAACAAGGTGTTTGTCAAGGTCTTGGTGACCTAATGTGGTATTTTGGAAGGATTTTTTTTAAACCATTATTATGAATTCTGGTGATCAAAAATGGTTACATTTATCACCAAATCTGTGTAACAACTGGTATCAACCCACAAATTGCTGCAAAAACTTAACACATAACTGAACATGGGAATGACCATCATATGCAGTACTTCCATCATAATGCTCAAAGCCTTATACACTCTTATGTAACCAAGACACAATGTTGATTACAGTTTTATGACTATAATAACTTGGCACACCGTGCTGAGCTGCATCTCATATCAGTGTTCAGGTTCCCTGCTTTAAGATCATGTACACTATTTGTATTTGGCATCTACTGTTGACCCTTTGATGCCCCCTGATGGTCCCCCTCCCCTGTGTTGGCTCAAATGATCTAGCTTACAGTTCCTATCTCTGATGTGAAACTGCACATCTATTTATTCTGTCAATTACAGGCCGCCGTAGCTAAAAATCAACCCTGCATTCTCATGCTGTTAGGTTTATTGGTATGCACCTTCATCTGTGACACCTGAATGCTCTCCTAGCTCTCATTTCCAAATTGAAGAAATCTGGCTGACACAGAACATAACAGATGCATAACTTAAACTGAGCCACAAGGACAAATTTATAAGGGGGAACTGATGTTTCTCGGTTGCTATAGAGCTGCTGCATTCAGTTTCTTGTGATATTTACGTGAACATCCAGTGAAATAACAAAAGATGATGCAGGCGGATTTGTCTGAATTTGAACATAAGGTCAGATCAGTGGTATGGAGGTCATGCATGACTTAGTCCCCTTTAGTTAAAGAAAGAAGAAAAGGTCCAGGCTCTTGAGAAAATGAAAAGAAACAAAGATCTCTCAATGTTCGTATAACCTTTACTATCAGGGCTTTATCGTATAAAAAAGGAATATAAAGGAAAACAATATGACAGTAATAAGAGGCTTTTTAACTATTTTAGAAAAATACATGTACTGTATATATACTATATATATGTGAGGTCCTGCTATGTGCATGCAGTGCTTGTCAATATGTCACTTCATTCCATCTTGACACTTTTACTGCCTTCAGTTTTTGCTGTGTGTTCAGTGTGGGCTGCATGGTGGCCTTTTAATAAAAAAGAGGGGGCGATACTAACTTGAAAGCTTAACATTTGGAGAGAAAAAAAGGGACTGAGATTATTAAATGGAGGCTGTTTTTTCCTGTGTGCAGTGAGGCAAGTGCAAGTCTTCAAAGCCCCAGTGTTTCCTTTCAAAATGAGATATACACAATTTGCAACACATGGCGTTGACTCCCTCCTGACAAAATTATGACCGTGGGGGCTTTATTTATGCTTCCAGAAAGTTGTAGGCCTTCAGTGACGGTGAACAGAGACACTCTGGGAGGTTCTCCAAAAGCAAACAACTGATTTTGTTTCCTGCTGTAGCTGCAACCCAGGGCTGCATTTACAGTAAATGAGAAGGGTATAATATTAAGTGGGTGGATGGTGGATCACTAAAGATGAAGTGGGTATAATCCCCCAAATATTTCAATAGCTGTTTGGCTGATAAGTGAAAGATGAATCATCACAAAAAAAAGATGAAAAAAAAAAGAAAACAGGGCCACGTCATGTGCTTCTTTTTGCCGCCCCTCACCACACACACACACACACACACACACACACACACACACCAAGCTGGCTGTCTGACAGCAGTTGATCTTTTCACTCCACCATAACGCTTGTGAAGCATCAAACCCGTGACAATGTAACCTCGGCTCGGGGCGCCGGGCTCTTAGGACAGTTGCAGCTTTGTAGTTGGAGGAGTCAGAGAGGGCCGGCGCTCAGGAGTGGCTGAACACTTATTTGGGTTTGACGTCACACACACGGGCTAACAGGCTAACGACAGGCAGCTGAGTGCCTCTCTCTGCTCTGTTGAGCTGGGAGACAGACAGACATCTGGCTTCTGTGGTGACATGGTAAGTAATTACTTCATGGCTCATTCACTTTGGCCCAAAAGTCTGAGGATTGGAGAGGAAATCACCACTGGGTGACTTGAGTCAAAGCAGGGTGCACGGTCAAAAGCTTTAACAGTCTGCTATGTCCGACTAAAGTGCTGCAACTGATAATCCACAGCATTTTCATCTAACTATCTGCTGTACTACTCTCTGTTTTAAACTGATACAACACGACAGCCTATATTCAGTTCATGAAGCTTTTCCATTGTCTGTTCCAAACACTCAATATCTGGTAGCTCTTTCCTGCTGCACAGTGAGTGACATTTATGTGCCTGGTTTGTTGGGGAAAAAAAAACAACAGAAGAAGAAAAGCTGGGTAGGTAGCATTGTTTTTGGCGTTTACAGCTGATACGAGCCAATACCGATTATGGGTGGAACAATAAACTGATAATACAATATACTGCAACACTTCCTCTTGTGATACATTGTCAATACACTTGTGCCAAGCATTGATATTTGAGTTTTCAACTTCATTTGCACAGATGTACATCTGAGTTCCTGTGAGGTGAATTTGTACCCTGCCTTTTTAGTCCAGTCATTTTATGAACAAACCTAGGTCAAATTGCAAGAGAAGCAAACTCAACTGATTTTGTATCCTGAGTTTGTCCTGAGTGAGCAAAAAAAAGTCCCAAGAAATCCCATTGGTGGAAAGTTTTGAAAATCACCTATTTATAACCACAAATTACCAAAAAAAACACTGTTTTTAACACACAGGGGAAAGGGGTTCAAAATTTTACTTTCAGATATCACTATAAAAATTCACAAGTTGATTGCACACACAAAGACAAGAAAAAAAATCAATTACAAGTTCTTTGAATTATTCTGTTTACACATGCATATCACTCATTATCTGATTTGATATGCGCTAATAATGAATATAAGGAATAAATGATAGAAGAGACATTTAAACAGTGAATTAAAAGGTTACTATATATATAGTAACCTTGAATTAAAAGGTTACTACATAACAGTGAATTAAAAGGTTACTGTATATATAGTAACCTTTTAATTCACTGTTTAAATATCTGTTCTGGCATTTATTCCTGATATTCCTTATTAGCGCATATCAAATCAGATAATGTGTGATATGCATGTGTAAACAGAATAATTCAAAGAACTTGTAATTGATTTTTTTTCTTGTCTTTGTGTGTGTAATCAACTTGTGAATTTTTATAGTGATATCTGAAAGTAAAATTTTGAACCCCTTTCCCCCGTGTGTTAAAAACAGTGTTTTTTGGTAATATGTGGTCATAAATAGGTGATTTTCAAAACTTTCCACCAATGGGATTTCCTGGGACTTAATTCCCCTCACTCAGGACAAACTGAGGATACAAAATCAGTTGAGTTTGCTACTCTTGCAATTTGTCCTAGGTTGACCCCAATTTTGGCCTAAAATTACTGGACTATTTGGTGTTTGAACTGGAACTGCATTCTGCTCATTATTTTTGCTCTTTCCATGGTGTTTTTTTCTTCTTCTTTGACAGAGTATCAGAGTATCTTAGAGTATATTGCATATGAATAGCCTATATCGTGATATCACCATTATTGTGGTAAATATATTGTGATAATATTGTATTGCCAGTTAGCCAGGGATTCCAGTTCCTAATATCAATATGGTTCAGCCCTTCCTCTTGCTTACTTACCTGGTAACCCACATGCAAGACAAGCATTTATTTAAAATGCAGGTAATCCTGCCTGGTGGTTTAAGAGGTATACCCTGTAACCAAATTCCTGGGTCTGAATCCAGCTCAGGAACTATCTTAAAAAATGTAGACCTGTGAAAGCATCAAATGTAAATGTATCTAGTGCATTGTGATTCAAATAGACACACACACACATGCTCACTCACCATGGCCCTGCCTCTCCAGGTACAAGGCATCCTGGGACAGGACTCTGCTGCAGCCGACCAGGGGAACCAGACCGAGCAGCAGCCACAGCATCCTGACGCTCTCCATCAACCTGAAAGCACAGAACACATTTGAGCACACACCACCCCGGGACCGGACAGAGGACCCGACATGTGACCGAAAACGTACTCGAGGTCAACGTGGTGAGCGGCAAGCGCTGCTTTTAAAAAGGTCACCAAGTGTGTTTGCCTGTGGCTGTCTGAATTCGAGGACAGGAATCGAGCAGCATCATGACGCACGGCGGCCTCATCTAGTCATGGGACAAATCACAAGGGATCGCACCCCCAACACACAAACACAAACACACACAAGCACATCTCCTGTCCCTTCACTGCTGAGAACAGCCCTCTGTCAGCGCTGGCACACACAAGATCACGGCTTTACTAGATTACCAAAATAGTGCATTCCCAAAAATTTAGTTCCTTTCTTTGAACAAAGATGAAACAGACAACACTCCCACTATTTCCTGTTCTAACTACTCTGCATGGAGACAAGGCAACAGTATGTACATGCCAACAGTAAAGCTGGACGCTAAGACATGTCCACACACAACAATACAATCCGTTTTCTGACAAGACAGAGACGTGGCTTCAGATGGCCTGGTGTGTGTTCTCAGGAGGACCTCACAATCCTATTCTCACCACAATACATTACAATACTGACTGAAAAATGTCTACATAGAGCTTAAAATGCAACTTACTGCATAATAATGGGCTCGCTAAACAAAATATACAACCTACTGCAGAATTTCCAGAATTGAAAGTCTCACATGCAGCACATTAATCAGGGCCTGTGTGTAGCTACTTGTTACACCCATTTTACCAGGTAAACCAAAAATAAGCTGGATTCAATTTTGTGCTGACTTTGCCCAGTTCTTATATAGATGGACACAGAATCGGTTTAAAAATCATGACATTGAGTCCCATGTGAAAGCAATAGCGCTTCAGTCATTTAAACAATATTTTAAGCCACAATATTTTAAATAAGTGCATGTTTTATGCCCTAACTTTCCGGATTGAAATTGAGGTAAGGAGCATTGCATTTCAGGTAATACTGCAAAACAAAATCCATGTGGTTGCTGAAGCAGACATTTACTTGCTTTTGAATTTAACGGTAACACTTTACAATAAGAGTACAACAATTAATGTTAGTTAATGCCGTAATGGTTAATTAACTCTTAGTTAATGATTATTATGGCATTTACTAATGTTAATAATATCTGCAGTAACCCTTAAATAACATATAAATTAATACCTTAGCATGAACAGCATTAGTACATGATTCTTAGACACATTAGTTAACGGTTAGTTAGCTGTTACTTAATGTTTATTACCTGTTACTTAATGTTTATTACGGCATTAACTAACATTAATTGTTGTACTCTTATTGTAAAGTGTCACCAATATAACTAATTTTGATCTTAATTTGGGATGCAAAGTGCGGGAAATAACATAAAAAAAAAATAAAAAAAAAAATTCCCATATATCCTTCTTGTAATTACCACTATAGGAGGCTAAATGTGTTTTCAGAGTTTGGAAATGAAATGTATAGGACTGATGTGAATGCAGCATGAGTCCCATGGTGACTTACTGAAATATTTTTTTTGGGCTTGTGCAAGCATCATATTGTATGTGAAGTAATGCAGGCCCCAACCTGTGTTTTTTTTTTTTGTTTTTTTCAACATGCACTTGGCCTTACCTGCACTGTACCAGGGCTCAGCATCAGCCTGCCACAGTAGTAACATATCACAATATCCTGTTTATTCAGGTGTAGGGGATTTTGTGATCAGGATTAAGATTCCTGTAATCAGCTTTCCCCCACAAAAGACCAGAGTTATAAGTATGAGACCTTGTTTGCCACCAAACCCTTCAGCCCTGAAGACAATCTTCACTCCTCACAGCTTCCACCTCATGTCACCCATGTTTATTCTGCTCCAGTCGTGTCTTTTTATGTTCATCAGCTACAATGACCGTCCCTACTTCCTGTTGTCAAGATCCTTGTGCTTGACGGGTCTGGTTAAACCTCCTTATGCTAATCAGCTTAGACCAGGGCACTGCTCAGTTGTAATACACGTGGATCTGGTCGGCAGAAGTCATGGTCATTCATTAATATGGTGGACACACTTTTATTTTCTGCACACAGGCAGTGCAGTTGAGATATCAGGGTTCATTTTCCCCTTTCAGGAGAAAACGTTTGCTGTCCTTATCTTGTGTCAAACACAGAGCGCTTCCACATCAGTGCTGCGTTACGTTCCATCTGCTTCCTGTCAGTCAGCTGACAGCCACACAAAGGAATGGCGCTGGAAATAATCTTTCAAACTACTTTACTGTCAGGTTGAAGGCTTTTTATTTCAATTACAGCTATATCCTGTGATCACACATGACAGGTATGATCGCTGCACCACATTGTCCACCAGTCAAAATAATGGTGGCAGTACTCTTATCTCACAATAAAATTCAATACAAAATATGGGCTTCGGGATCCAATACAACCACAATACAATGTAATAAAACTGCTGTTAAATAACAGCAAAGCATGACTGAGCAACTGAGGGCTTTCTAATAATATCATTACAAAGACCAAATCTTTTTGGCTGACCTGCTTTGTAAGCTAAAACAATTCCTTCCTAAGAAGTCAGTTTACTTTACTTGCACAGTTCATACAGAAGTAGATTCAAAGTGCCTCACATAAATAAATAAAATATAGAAAAATTCCACAGCAATAAACATGGGCTCAGCATCCAAAGGATGGAAGAAAAAAAGTGTAATGAGTGCAGCATATAGAACATGTGGTATAG